>NW_010360247.1:300585-366969 GCF_000414095.1 Morus notabilis | reverse complement strand
TATTCACAACTCAAGTTTTATCACAAACAAACACAAACTCAAAAAATTCTTAACTCAAACCATAACTCAAGTATACACAACCAAACGCAAACTCAAGTTACAACTTAAACTCAAGTTATAACTCAAATTCAACTCAAATTCAACTCAAAAACTTAACTCAAAAATACTTGCAAAAGAACAAGTCCTAAATTTTTAAAATTTTTGTGAGAACAAACACTACGTTAAATGATTTAAATTGGGTAACTGCAAAATTTAGTAACATCTCTCCTAGTAATTTTTTGTATAATTTTATAGCAACATTTTGTCTTAGGGTTATTGACATTGTCAATACGTGAACCACAAGTATTATGATATTTTAGTTTTTGAATTTTTAACTTTATTAGATTGCTCCTTGAATTTTCGTCTTTTGGCAGGTTTAGTCCTGACTATTGAAATTGACAAATAATTTCTAAACTATAACTTAGATAATCATACCCATATAATATAATAATTGAAAATTTTACATAAATATAGTTACAACAAGTATAAAATGTTCTAGTTTTATGGAGGATACAATTTTTGCAAATAACATAATTATTTATATAAAATTTGAGGTTACGACGTGATGATTGAATGATTACGTATGTTAAATTTCTTAATCCTTTGTTGATTTTATTGTCTTGGGGATTAAAATGGTTGAAAAAAAATTTCATTGCGCAATTTACTAAAATTAAAAGTTTAAGAGTCAAAGTATATATTATTTCATAATACTCTTGAGGAAGCTAACTCTTTATATTAGGATAAATTCAGCAAAATCCTAATTTGCATGTGGAAAACTAATTTAAGAAGCAACCATAACATAAAAACAAGGCCCTTTCCCCTTTTCAAGCTGATTTTATAAAATTTTTTAAGGATGCCATAAAAAAGAAAACACTATTTTATTTCTGTCATTAATTTTAAAATTTTCATTTATGCGATTAATAATCTAGTAGTTAGTACATCTTTCATATTCTTTTAGAATAATTTTTTGACAGGATATTTTTCTTATTCCACTAAAATATTTTTTAATGGCATAAATAATGAGATGATAAAATATTATATTTTTCTCTCGTTGAATTTGAATTTTGGACCATTACATAAAAAGAAACTTCAATCTATATGTATGGTAATCATCGCATAAAGACTACGGCTTCGTTCGCTTCACGAATTTGAGTTTTCAATTCGAGCTGAGATGTGACATTTTCTGAGAGTTTTTAACTGTAGTAGAAAAAGTTAGATGTGACATTTTTTGAAAATTTTTAATTGTAAAAACTTAAGACTAAAAACTCGAATCGGTGAAATGAACGCATATACAATCTTAACTACATGTATGTTCCCATCCGTCTCCTGTTAAATTAACTATACGGTGCGTATTCAACTTCTCGGGGATGCCGTTGAATCAAACTTTTGACGTCTACTCGGGCCTACCCTCTTTTATTGGTGGAAACAAGAGAAAAGTATTTGAACTTATTAGGGAGCATGTAGAAGAAAAGATGAAAATTTGAAGAACTATAGGCCGTGTTTGGAATTAATTCCAGTTTCTTTTTTCACATTTTTTGAAAAAAAAATGAAAACGTTTTTAAAACGGCGTTTGGCGCAATAAAGACAAAAAAAAAAGAGATGAAAATGATTTTTTAGTTTAGTGTAAAATGAAAGAGAAATGAAAAATGATTTTTAATCATTTTTCATTTTTTATTTTCGTTTCCTCCTCTCTCGAGCAGAGAGAGAGAGAAAGAGAGACATTAATGAGTTTTTTTACACTGAAAATAATATCTTGATAAAACTACTAAACACATTTTCAAAAGTAATTTTTGTTTGAGATTGAAAACGTTTTCAATAAAATCATTTTGGAATGAGTTCTAAACACACCCATAAATTTATAACGAGTTTTATTTATTTATTTATTATTATTATTTAAATTACCCACATCCGTGAGGTCCAAATGGGCTAGACTCAAGCTTTGGTGGCTCGTCAAGCTTGGCCCATCCTCCACTTCTTGGATTGCGGCCTTATGGCTAGGGTTCTTAGAGCTAAGTATCATTTTCTACACCTCCTTCCTCAAGGCTCGACAGAAGCAGAATTGTTCTATGTTCTTACATGTAGATTAGCATCTTTTAAGGGTCGAGCCCTCCTTGATAGTGGGAATTGTAATGCTTTCGAACTCCCTTTGGATTCCTAGCCTAGCACTTAATTTTAGGTCCATCACTCCAGCCTTGGACGTTAATTGAAATCTTTTGGTGGCTGATTTAATTACGCACATATTGAACGTGGGACACACACAAAATTGATAAATGTTTCTCTCTATTATTGACCGTGCATATATTATTGGCATTCGTTTTAGTTTTCAACGATGAGAGGATACTCTTATCACTTGGCACTTTGCCAATTCGTTTTAGTTTTCGACGATGAGAGGACACTATCACTTTGCACTATGACGATAAAAGGAAGGTACTTGGTTCGTTCTGTGTATTGGCTGGCTCATCAGTCTATGATTGAGGTGCGCTCATCGGAGAGTACTCTTGAAAAACCTTGGTGATTTTGGGTATGGTGAAACAGTTTTAGCATGTTTACTTACCGGGATTTATAAATGAGAGTGGAGAAGGAGAGTCAAGTCCATATTTACTTTTTTTATTATTATTCTGAAATGAGAGTGAAATTAGTCGGTCCCACTCAAATTTGAGATTTAGGAATGAGATTGACACTCTTATGTCCTCCTTGGGATTAGGACTGTAGCGACCCTCTTTTGAGGCCGCCACTGTAACTAACTTTTTAATTTGTACTTACTGAAATTTCTTAAAATTTACGGAACGTTTTTTTTTTTTTTTTAAAGGTCTTATTATAAACATAAAATACGAAATTGCTTTCTTAATTAAAATATTCAAACCTTAACATATCTGTTTCATAATCATAATTAACAAAACTATTTGTAACATAAAGCTGATTGCGGAAATATTTGCGAGTGGTATCCATATCCCGAGCTCCACATCGTTCGTCCACTCGCCAGCAGTCCATCAGGCATTATATGCCGGTTGCTTACCTACAGTATAAACATTCTATAATGAGCTTTCGCTCAGCAAGTAGGAACTATCTCCCGTAAAATAACTGTAAGTTCACATGAATAAATATGCATGAGCCAATTATGCTTAATTATGATGTCTTATCAGAATCTTATTATCTTATCTTATCTTATCTTTCTTACTGATGGGCCCGAGTGCTCGTACCACTTGCGCGCAATCATCGGGACGTGAGGGTTTGCAAGGTCCCCCATGACACCGTGATTATAACTTGAATGCCTCCCTTGAGTCGGAGGACATCATTATTATTTTTTTTTTTTCTCCCTTGTGGAGCTTGAGTTACCTCCCTTGTGGAGGCTGGTACGGCACTCAACTGAGATTAGTCTTATAAGTTCCTCTTGACTTATTAAGGTGTATGCAATATGACCTAGCATAGCATACTATATCATGTACTCGAACACATATAATTCGGGTGTACTGCCTAAGTGTATGTAGTATAACATAGCATAGCATTCATAACATTAAATGTACTCAAACATATATAGTTCATGTGTACTGTTTACTTTAAAATCTATTTATACTGTAGGCGAGATTCCTACTTACTTGATTTTCAAAGCTGGAATCCCTTTTTCGCCTATCAGCCTAGTCTCTTGCTTTCTTCTGAAACTGAACACCCATTAAGAGTGTGAGATTAACTATTATTTGCTATTTTATTTTAGCAACTTATGAAGGAAAATCTAACCATTTCCATAAGGCATATATTCCTTTCCTTTACTAAAGGATAATAAAGATTAATTTATTAAATCTTCAAAATCTTATTTTCCTAGATTTCCCTTGGTATGATATTAAGGCCCAATTCGGCCTAGGACTTATACATGGCATTCTAACTTTTACGCCGCTGAAATTTATACTCCAACGGAGTCTCTTAAACTAATGTGGGCGTTGGACCCACATTAAATATTCGAAATTCTACGGACCTATCGTATTGGGCTCGTAGGTGCCCGTCGGGATAATTCGTCGGTAAACCTCTACGTTCTTTAAAGAAATCATTTTTCCTTGAAAAATTCCTTTATGAATACTTTCATTAAAATGAGGTTTAATGTCATTGTATTTTACTAAAATTCTATCTCGGGTTCTTTTATGACTTTTGTTGAAACCGCCACTGTTTTAGTTTTGTCTCGTTAAAAACTGTGCAGTTTCTGAAATCTACGTTTTACTGTATCTTAGAGTCGGATTTCAAAATTTTGTTCTTCGCGACAATTTCTCGTCTCGTCGAGATCTAAAATTGTCGTTTTTGGTGAAGATTGAAATTCGGCCTCTAAAGGCCTCGTTTGGCTGAAAACCGTAGCTGTTGTTTTGTTTTAAACTGTTTCAGTCAAAAACTGTGCCGTTTCGGGAATCTGTGTTTTAGTACCTCTTAGGGTCGGATTTTGAAAATCTTTTCTTCGTTAAATTTCTTCCTCTCGTCGAAAACTAAAATTGTCACTTTTGTGAAAAATCAAAATTCAGCCTTTAAGGGTCCCGTTTGGCTGAATTGGTGGCTGCCAGTTTTTTTTTGAAACTGTGTTGGACAGATTGTCCGTTTTTGCAAAATGACTTCAAACTTGGTTTTAGAGTTAAAATTAGGTTTAGTCATAGTAACCGAAATTGTTCAACACATCCAGGGCTATAAGTTCAAGCTTTAAAACATTGAAAAATCTCACTCTATGGCCCTCATTTTCGCGGTCAAAGTCACCGAAATTTTTTTTCCTCTAATCCGAAAATAAGCAACTTAAATCAAGCATAGACATACCACATCAAGCTAACCTCAAAACTCACAAAACCAACATAAAACTCACACACCCTTATTACAACTCATCTCCTCAAGAACCTCAAATTTACATCCACAAATCCAAGCTTAAAGTTGGCTAGAAATTAATGGAGAAGAGTTTGAGAGCTTACCCTTGAAGAACTATCTCTCTCCCTTGAAAACTTTGAACTCCTCTAAGATTTGTTATTGGCTTGGAACTAGAAAGTATAAGGAAATTTAAGAGGAATATTTCTACATTTCAAACTTTACTAAAACATAAAAAAAGGATTTAGAGTTATACCCTTTGAAAAAATGCTTGTCTAGACTCCTCCTAGACCCTTTGGTCTCCTTCTTCTTCTTCTATGGTTTGTAGTGGCTCAAGATTGGGGGAGTAGGAGAAAATATTTGAGAAAGAGTGGAGGAGTATGGTATGGCCGGATTTTGAGGGGGAGAGAAAAGCTAGGGAAAAAAATGAGGCTTATCCTATGGTGGTTCCTTTTATAGGCACTTGGAAATTATTTTTTTTAACACCACATCAACTCTCTCAATCAACCAAATTTTGGTTCAATTTTCCCCAATCTTGGCCGGTTATGGAAGGAGAAAAGGAGAAGTCAAAATTGCCATTAATTCCCCTTCAACCACTACCATCCCATCACCTTAACTTGTAGCCTTCTAACACACTCAACATATAACCAAAATTTTTGGATATAACTTCCTAAGGATGGCCGGCCAAGTGAAGAGAAAAAGGAGAAAAAAAAACTAATCATTAGTCCTATTCACCTCTCTCATCACATCTCATCAAATCACACACACTAACCTACACCTTGTACTTTTGTCCATTCCCTTAACTTACTCATTAAAACTGTCCAAACTCATACTGACAGTTATTTTCTCCTGTATACGGGTTCTGGATGCTAGGTTGTACTGTGCTGGGAGATTCTTAAAATTAAGATTCTCTAACTGTATCTATACTGGAAATTCTTCCGTTTTAAAGTACGGTGAGAATTTATCGATCGAATTTACTTGATCGGAAAAATGTGAACTTAACGTGAAATCTGCTACAGAATTTAGGAATGCAGATGTTAATTCCCTAAATCCTTCAATCACAAAATGTACATAGTATAATGATTTTCCCGGAAAATCCTTGACTTGAATACATGAATTATATTATTAAAATTATGGGATTTTTTTCTTGGTCACTACAATGAGCGTTGGGAATTAACTCCACAGAGCACAGTGTCGTTACTGTGCAAAGATTGGAGTTGTGGGCTGAATCAGGGGAGGGCCTGATTTTGAATCAGGACCCCAAAAATAATCCATAACTCAAGTTATGATCTCAGTCCAATACGACACCAAACATAGATTTGAGCACATGATTCTAATCTTTAGACCCCAATCCCCCAACCAAACGGGGCCTAAGATTAAATTAGTGGACCTTCTTTATAGGACCGGACCAATGTGACCTAAAATTCTTAAATGGAAAATAGTAGAAAATATGCCAATATGAAAACCTTAAGAAAGTATATAGGCTAATTTTTAGTTATAGAAATTAATAGGCCATAATTTGTCAAGTTATGGTTTATAACCAGATAAGTTATGGACAAACTTATCAAATTATAGTTCATAGCCAGACAAGTTATGGACAAAAATTGTGAATAACTTGTCAAGTTATGGTTTATAACCAGACAAGTTATGGACGAAAACAGTAATTTGGCCTATTTATTAACTTATGTAAACTATTGGTCTATTAATTTTAATTCATCTCAAGTCTTGATATATTTCTTTTTTTCTCCCTTCTTAAATTTGGACTAGGCTCAAACTTTCAAGATAACTCTAGGGGGCGTTTGGTATGTAGTAATCTTAAGGATGGGAATGAGAATCTGTAATATTACCATGTTTGGTACAAGAATTATAATATTTAGATTCCCAGTAAAGTGATTACCATGGGATTCACTTTCCCTCATTTTAAGGTAATCTGAATACCACCCAACATGGTGTTATTCAAATTCTCAGGAATCTCAAAATCATGGGAATCTTATTATAATAATAATTATTATTATATTTATAATAATAATAATAATAATTATTATTATTATTATTATTATTATTATATTTAATAATATTATTATTATTATTAAAAATAATATAATAAAATATTAATATTAATATAATAATAATAAATAAATAAAATAATATTATTAATATATTCATATTATTAATATTAATATAATAATATTATTATTAAAATAATAATAATAAATATTATTATTTTTTTATTAATATTATTTTAATAATATTATTATTATATTAATATTAATAATATTATTATTTTATTTATTATTATTATATTATTATTATATTATTATTATTTTATTATTTTTATTAATTTTTTTATTTATTAATAAAGATCTTCTTCTATGTGAACAACCAAACACAATAATGTAATATTTCTGAGAATTTGAAAAAGATTCCTGTGTGGAACCAAACACAGTAATGTATTATTCCTAAGAATTATATTATCCTCCATCACTTTTCTGGGAATATGATTCCTACTGATTCCCGCATACCAAACGCCCCCTAGTAGACCTAAAATTCTTAAATTTGGACTAGGCCCAAACTTTCAAGATAACTCTAGTAGTTATTTAAGAAAACGAAAAGAAACAAGATAACTCATTAAAAAAAGGATGAAAGAATAGAATAGGCTAAGATTTGAGATGAATTAAAATTAATAGGCCAATAATTTACATAAGTTAATAAATATGCCAAATTACTGTTTCCGTCTATAACTTGTCTGGTTATGAGCCATAACTTGACAAGTTATTGTCCATAACTTATTTGGTTATGAACCATAACTTGACAAGTTTATCCATAACTTATCTGGTTATTAACCATAACTTGACAAGTTATGGCCTATTAATTTCTATAACTAAAAAATGACATATATATTTTCTTAAGCTTTTCATATTGACCTATTTCCTACTATTTCTCTTAAAAAAAAATAGAAAGTACGAACACAAGTTGTTGTTGCCATCAATATATGCTAATGCAAGCGACAAGGCGGTCACGTGGATGAACTTAGTTAGAAAATTCTGGAGTGGTGGGACTTAGGAGGTAGGCTTGAGTTTTGAGCAGATTGACGCTGTTGTGGTTGTGGTGATGGTGGTGGCTTAGTTGGAAGAGGTAGGTGTTGCGCTGCTACATTGTCCCACCACATCCTTTTCAACGGTAGTAGGTAAGCCTTGGAACTCGTCTCATAACTTAAAGGTTGATTTTGTCTCTGTCTTCTCTCTCTTTATATTTGCTTTGAAATTCGTTAGATTATATTCATTTCCCGGATTGGGCTTTTCTTTTTCCAAGAATTTTAGATGATTAATTAGCTTCATTATTAATTATATAGAAAATTGTTAAATTTGCTCTTAAAAAGTGCGTTAGTCTTTAATTTTATCACTTACTTTTAGTACTTTTTTATTAACATAGTTATTTGATTAAAAAATGTATTAATAAAAAATAAAAGGGTAAAATCAAGATCTAAACACTTTTAAGAGTAAAATCAAAATATTAGAGACTTTTCAGCTGCTCCGTTTGCACCTACATGAGGGTGGGGACCATTTGCTTCTGCAGTTAAACTTCTATAAATTAATGCCTTAAAATCATGATAATTTATTAATTGCTCGAAATATTATTAAATCAATAAATTAATACTTTATGAATTTAAACATTAATTAATAAAAATTTAATTTACTTTTTTTAATCAAAACATTAAACTTAATATTGTGTATTGTGATTATACGAATATTACCTAATTACTGAATTACGAATTGTCATTATATTATGTATCACACACACGAGCTTTTAAGATGCATTATGGCCACTGATTTTATTCAAAACTTTTAGAGGGTTATGAAATTGGGATCTCAAATCCAGAGAAGATAAACGTGCTAGATGCAATAAATCTTGCAATCCCAGTTTGGACAACAGATGTTCAAGCAAGTACGATTGCAAATTATTTTTTTACATTGTAAATTTAAGTACATGGATAACGTGACTTTTGAGAATTTGGATCAACACTCAGATAAAAAGCCCGTTTAGTTTGCTGATTTGAGTTGAGATGTGATTTTATATGAGAGCTTTTTACTGTAGTAAAAAAGTTAGATGTGATTGTTTGTGAGAGTTTTTTACTGTAGTAAAACTCGAATTCTAAACTCGAATCAGTGAAATGAACGGGGCCTAAAGTCAGTTCCTTCCGGCACGTGTGGAGTACCCAATGTTATCCAGACCTATTCCTCATATATATATATACATATATATACATATATGTATATATTCTTTTCTAAGAGATAGATGTATATATTCTCTTGGCCTTAATTTTTAAGAGAAAATTAGAGGTGAACCACAAATTCGGTACTTAGACAAAAATGATACCACTTGTCGTTTATATTCATCTCGAGTTGAGATGATTTGGGATTAGAGGGGTTATGGGCTCCACCTCCTCTAATCCTAAGTCATCTCTTAGGCCTGGTTCAGGATGAACAGAAATACCCAATACACATTATTTTTCTCTAATTTCGTTTAATTCGTTAATTTAAATTTTTAATTTGAGTTGATATGTGATTTTACGTGAGAATTTTTTACTGTAATAGAAAAATTAAATGTGATTTTTTTATAAAAACTTTTAACTGTAATAAAATTATAATTAAAAACTCGAATTGGTGAATGCCTAAGCATTCATTGCTTATGAATTGGTGTTTGTATTGACTTTCTCAACTTTGAAATATATTTTTCCTTTTAAAAAACTGATAAGGTTAACATTTTTCATTCAATGATGTATTTTATTTTGTTTTTCTTTTTTTAGCTGATCATGGAACACAGTTTTGGCTGCATCCTAGCTCGCATTTCTTTTTCCTTCAATGACGTGGGACAAGAAAGCAAGAATGGCCAAGTCAGCAATTCAATCCAAGTATATCTATAAGAAAACATAAATAAATAGGATAATCAAGCAAAGACTTGGTTGTCGAAAGTGTAAGATGAAAGCAGCGTGAAGAAGACAGATTAATTTCCATCAAACCAAATTTAAAAAATAATAATAATAAGTTAGCTTTCAAGAAAATAGAAAATATAATCTTTTTCTTAAAAATCAACGCGAAAGATAGAGCTTTGGCGTACCGGGGTAGATAGCATGTGGGAGGCTGGGAGCCATAACGTCTCGTCAAGCACAAGAATAAGAAGTCAGACATGTTCTTTTTTTTTTTTGGGTAAAAGTCAGACATATTCATTACCAATTTATTAAACAAATGCCGTTAAATTTAACGTCAGTTTTTGGCGGAAGGGTACGGAAAGCCGAAAATAAAAGGGGGCTTTTTTTTTTTGGCTTTACTTCTTAATTATGTTTCATAGATGATAGATCACTGCCGTATGTGTGGATTTATTTTGATATGCGTTTACTGCCTTACTTTGTACATGTCCGTTTTATTTTTCGAGCTTAATTCATGCTTTTAGAGTCATTGAGGTATAAAATCATTTGTAAAAATAAATTTACATATTAAGTAGAAATATTTTACATCTTAAAAATTAACCTTAAAATACTAAACAAACATTTTTTAAAACATTGAAATATCATTTTAATATTATTAAAGATAAAAAAATACCAATAACATGTTTCAATATAACAAGTAACAAAATGATTTTATTTTATTATTAAATTTGATTAAAATTACATTAAAATATAAAATATATATATGTAAAAATTATGAAACATGATTCAGATCTGGAGGTCAAGACAGAGCGATAGAGTCTTTCTCCATATTCAATAGAAAAATATAAGATTTTTTTTCTCACTTCATGTGTTTTGACTTTTCGTACATGTCACATTGACTGAGTCATGAGGAGGGAGTTTGAAAATGAGACGTTTGGTTCAAGAGATTATAACTATTTTTAATTTATGTGTATTTTTTGTAAGAGAAAACACTGTAGCGAATTATGAATCATAATTCAAATCATGGTATGAATCCACCAACCAAACGTCTCTTTAATCATGGATCAAATGTTCAACCTCATCAAGAAGTACAGAATCAATAGTACGCTTTTCCCTCTAGTTGACTTTTTATTTTTAAAGATTGATAGCTTTTATTTTTGGGCACTTACTCTTTTCTTGATCATGAACGTTTGCTAGCTTACTTGAACCATTCTACAGTTGTTGTTTATTTGTATTTTGGAAGAGAGTGGATGCATTGCACGTCCTATTCTTCATTATTTTCTATGATGAATTGAAAACGAAAGCAAAGGACTTTGATTTTCCATATCAAGTTGAAAAATGCTCAATATGTCTAAGCATTGGTTTTCAAATTATTGTCATAACAGGAAATTGATGGTCTACAGACACTAAAATGAAGAATCTTCACATGTTGTCATTATTTTTGTTTAGCTGCAATCTGCTTTTGCTTCATTGTAAAGAATCGTCTGTTATAAGCAGAGAAATAATCCAAAATTTAACGGTTTTTTAAACTAATGTAGGAAGCACTTTGCTGATCCTTATTACATTATTGAAAGAGGATAAGTTTATCCGTTAGTATTTGCAAAATATTCCGCAAAAAAAATTTTCCCTGTCTTCAAGTGAAACTTTTTTTCTTTTTACTACTTTCGGGCTTTTAAACTTTTTAGGTTTTTTTCATTACTTTTTGCTTTAAATCTTTCTTTTTTTTTTCTTTTTCAACAATTTATTTAACCAATGTCTTAAATCCGCGCGTGATATCACTAGTGTGTGTGTGTATATATATATATATATATATATATTAAAGTATACATTAAAACACACCTATAAATATTTCCTTTTCAACTTGCTCATTGGCTGAGTTATTACCTAATCTATGGACCTATAAACTTACAATCAAACGTCAAACAAGGCTAAAGAATTGCAAATACTCTATTCGCATAAGCAGCTTGGTGAGGAACTGAGGCCTAGACGCCTTTCGTTTTCCTAAATCCAGACCGGGTAAAATAGATCATTGTTTTTTTTTTTTCTATTACTATTTTTTATAAAATATATATTTTTTATGATTGATCCTTATTAAAGGACCATGAATATTATTTTTCTGAAAAATAAAATCATGAAAAGAATTGCAGCTGAAATTAATAAAAAATTGATTTTGATTAATCTTCTAGAATAATAACATCCAGTTAAACTACTCTAACATACAAAGTTGGATTCTCAGGAGAAATATTGGCAGGAACGACGTAATATTTTAATGTAAATGCTTCTACTTTATTTAATATACGTAATAAAAAAATTCTAGTGTAATACTATTTTTGGTACTAAATTTGGCTTATGCTATATTTAGTAATAAATTTAGCACCAAATAAAACTACATCAAATTTTGGCATTTAATTGTTGTTGGCTGTTGTCTTAACCTTTCATTTAATCATTACAATATTATGATTTTAAATTTATTTTAAAGAGATTTCTATTATATGGCTTGAAAAAATTAAACTATCTGTAAGTTTTTTTTAATCATTAAATTTGTGATATAAACTATTTGTTCTACATACTTTTTCATTTTGATTTAATTTTTTCACCTAATCCAACTGGTGTAGACCACCGATAAGAGGCCTTACCATAGAAAGACTCTTATTCTAAAAAAAAGTGTATCTAACATTTGAAATAAAAATTATATATTTGAGCACAAAATAGAATAACATCAAATATATATTTCATTTTCATAATAACATCAAATATATATTTCATTTTCATACTTTTTAGTGTCAAATACAACATGATATTAGTATTTACATTTGCAATAAAAATGTTACAAAACTAACGTGATAATCTCAAAGTTTAATATTTGAGAAGGAAAATCCTTATGCAATGTAATGTTTTTTTTTTCCGCTAAATTTAACATATGCGATATTTGCTACTAAATTTTACATACTAAACATGATAGATTTTAGCATTTAATTGGTATTAGTTTATATATAATATATATTTATATATATGTATATATCCTCCTTTTGATTTAATTATCACAATGATAATTTATTTTCGGATTATTTGAAAATTAAAAAAAATTTACTTTTATAACTTCTAAAACTTAATAATTATGAAAAAAGTAGACATAACATTTGTAATAGCATTATCCATTTGATCACAAAATATAATAGTCACTTTTCATATCTTTTGGTTCCAAATATAGCATTGACATAAGAAACTACGAACTACCAAATCAAATGTATAAACTAGTAAAATATAATTAGATACGATATTAAAATATTGCTACAGTTGTATTATGCATACAAGGCTTGTTTACCATGCAAGATAGAACAACATTTGATAGGATAGTTTTAGGGGATTGGAAGGAATGGAGGGTGGAGGGTGTAGGAAAGCATATGATTAAATTTTCTAATCTATTCCTAGTTTTGGTAATGTGTTGATAAGGTTAGGGGTCTTTACGTAAAAATTTTGAAAATTGGGACAAAATTATATTATTTTAAAATTTGCGAGACAAAAAGTAAATTCTTAAAAACATTTGTCTCAAATTTTTATACATATTTACATATAGGACCCTAAAACTTTTCAGTGTGCCCCAATTAACAAGGAGTTGTATTTGATCATCCGACGTATGTTTGGTAGGGATAAAAAGTGAAAGAAAGGAAGAATGTGGATAGATTTTAGAAGATAAAATTGCTAAATAGGTTGTTTGGTAGGAGAGATAAAAGAGGGGAGAGAAATTAGAAGGGAAAATAGTGCAAGTGGGACTACCATATTTTATGTTTCCACAATAAAGAGATTTTAGAAGGGAAAATTTTCACTTTTATAACAAGATGAAATTACTTTTTTAACCACAATTATAGATTAACATTATAATTTTAAATATATAAAATAGTTAGGGAGATTCTCTGGTACGCCTAGTGTATCAATATGTTAGGTTTTTATAACCGTTGGATCCAACGGTTAAAAAACCTAACCTATCGGTATGTTGACGTATTAGAGAATATCTCAAATAGTTATTATACACTAACTCATTTTCTTTTTCTTCTTTCATACCAAACCAACAAAAACAAAAGAAAATCATTTTCTTTATCGCCATTCTTATTTTCTATTCCTCGTCTTTTTTCTTTCCATCTTATGTTCTCTCCCTCTTACCAAACATAATATTATTGAGCAATACTAAAGAGTCCCATTAGGTCCGGGCCAATCATTTCTATAGTGATAGAGTCCATTTATAAGACTCATGTGAACCCCACAATTATATGAGTGAGTAGGGTCCCGGTCAGCCGGGTATAGGGTATAAAAAAAGTTATTCTCTTTTATTATATCATTAGACAAATTACAAAGTTGCACGTCGAACTATAAGCCTTACTATAAAACACTCTCCGAACTTTAATTTATAACATCCATTATTTTTAAATTTTAGGTCTCGTTCGTTTCGATGATTCGAGTTTAGAATTTGAGTTGAGATGTGATTGTATGTGAGAGCAAAAAAGTTAGATGTGATTGTTTGTGAGAGCTTTTGACTGTAGCAAAACTCGAATCAGCGAAACGAACGAGGCCTTAAAACTCTTATAAATTTTACCCTTATGTTAAAATTTTAACAAAATTGAGGGCATTTTAGTAAAAGCAATAATAGATGCAACATTCAGTTTTTTTAATGACGAATTTGATTCATTTGTACGCTCATTATCAATATTTTCTCAAGTTGAAGAAGGATATAACAGATATGCAATACAATATCTTTAAAGAACTAGTGGTAAAATTCATTACCTTTACATTCCTTTCTTTAAACATGTTATGAGCTTCTCCCGAAAGAACACCGAATTGTAACAGAAAAAAAAAAAAAACAACACAAAAAAAAAAAAAAAAAAAAAAAAAAAAAAAGAAAGGTCCAAACCAGAAAAATTTAAATGCAATTTTTTTTTTTAATAAAAAAAATCATCTCCTTGACAGTCTTGTTCCTTATCGTCAAACAGTACCCCTTCGTTCACACCAACGATGGCCACGACCACGGTGATGGAGTCCCCAACAACTCCAACCCATCGCCACCCAAAGGCAAGGCAAGGCGCCGCGAAGCGCATGGGAGGAGGGCACCCGCTTGGGTCGACCTCCATTGTCATGACGGTCGCGATGCAAATTGAGAATTTCTAATTTGAAGGTTATGGGATGAATTCGAATGTAATTTGTAAGATGGGTTTGTTTAGATCTAAGAACCACTGGAAAAAAAAAGAAGCAAAAACGAACGAATCCATATTTTAACTTTCAGTGCGTTTAGTTGGTGGATTCGTGCTATGATTCGAATAATAATTTGTAGTTTGTTACAGTATTTTTTCCTATAAAAAACACACGTAAATTAAAAATGATTCTGAATCTATAAAATAAACATCTACTTTATTGTTAGAGATAAATGGCAGCCCGACCTTTTTGTCCCTTCGAATCTTTGTCCTCTCGTCTAAAAAAGAAAAGCTAGTGTTTCATCAATTTCACATTGAACAAGCTTATAAAAATCAAGATCTTCTGCTCATTTAATGCTTCGTTTGCTATAGATTAATTTAGGAAATAGGTTTTAACATGTGGTGAGATTCCATCTCTGATAAATGAGAAAGTTGAGAGGTATAAAAAAAATACTGTATAATTGCACATCATTTTATAGGCAATTTTGTAATTGTACTTTTAATTCTATTACTCTTATTGTAAATGAGGGCCACATATTATTTTCTGTCAAAATTTTAATAGAAAGGAAAAAATGAATGTTATAAATTAAAATTTGAAGAGCATTTGGCCTATAGTTCGAAAGGTAATTGTATAATTTGTCCTATGTCATTTAACCACATACCACACAAACAAATCTGGTGGACCCACCAGTTCATACTTCGTGCCCTCCAGCCGCAACCTCAGCATTTGTATTTGGTAACTTCCTTTTCTAAGGTGAAACTAGAAACTGTCATATTTAGTTTTTATTTTTTTCTTTTTGGAAAATTCGCAATCAATTTCTCTCTCTTTTTTCTTAAGAGAATATTTGGAAAAACTCAGCTGAGTGCTGGAGAACAATTTTCGGTGTATCATTTACGAGTTGTGGGCTCATTATTATGGCCTCGTTCACTTTACGGATTTAAATTTTTAATTCGAATTGAGATATAACATTTTGTGAGAGTTTTTGACTGTAACAAAAAAAGTTAGATGTGATATTTTTTGAAAATTTTTTACTGTAGAAACCTAAAACTGAAAACTCGAATCGGTGAAATGAACGAGGCCTATATTTCATGCAGCAGAGTTGAAGGTTCACGTGAAGCCACGCAAATCAAGTAATCGAACGGGTGGAATCACATCACAACCATTCTTCAATAAACAAATATACGTTGCTGAACAAAAAAGGAAATAAAAAAACATTAAATGATTCTGTTTTCGATCTTAGTTAATTAATAACACATTGAAAAGAAAAAAAAAAAAAAAAGAAAGAAAAGGCAAAGGATTCAGTGTTGTGGTGACCACAAGAGTAACATGTAAATAATTCATTTTCAACCAAGAAACTATCAAGATTGCACGTTTATGAATTGTCAACTCCTCCCCAGACGATCACCACCACAAATGAAAGCAATTTATGACGTAACGCAAATCGAGTGGTGAGAAACGTGGTGGCAAAAGTGGTGGCGTACGGATGATGCGGAAGCAGAACCTAATATTTGACACATTTTCGCCCACCAACCCCCTTCCATCTTACCTACTCCCTTAAAATGCCCAATTTCTTACACTCCTCTTCTAACATTCTCCGACCCAAAAAAAAAAAAAAAAAAAGTCGCCGTCAGACACCTAACGCCGTCAAGTAACAGCCTGATGGTCTTGTTCTTACCCACTCCACGATCCCACCCTCATCAGTCATCACACCCACACCATTTCCACCACACGATTCACCTAACGTTCTCAGCCGTCTTTATATATATATATATATATATATATATATATATACACACACACACATACATACACACACACATATATATATAATTTAATATGACACACAACCGCTTATAAAAACCCGTCACCTATAACCCATCCACCAGGGAAGGAAAAAAACTCAAACTTCTGTTTTGCTCTGTCTCTTCACTTTCTCTCTCCTCATTCGTTCGTAGGCAGCCATGGATCTCCTCCTGCTGGAGAAGACCCTTCTGGGCCTTTTTGCAGCAGTAATAGTCGCCATCGTGATCTCCAAGCTCCGCGGGAAGCGGTTCAAGCTCCCGCCTGGGCCCATCCCCGTGCCGGTATTCGGAAACTGGCTCCAAGTCGGCGACGACCTTAACCACCGGAACCTGACCGATCTGGCGAAGAAATTCGGCGACATCTTCCTCCTCCGAATGGGGCAGCGAAACCTCGTGATCGTATCATCGCCGGAGCTTGCCAAGGAGGTGCTCCACACTCAGGGGGTCGAGTTCGGGTCGAGAACCCGAAACGTCGTGTTTGATATCTTCACCGGGAAGGGCCAGGATATGGTGTTCACGGTGTACGGTGAGCACTGGAGGAAGATGAGGCGGATCATGACCGTCCCTTTCTTCACCAACAAGGTGGTCCAGCAGTACCGGTACGGGTGGGAGTCGGAGGCTGCGAGCGTGGTGGAGGACGTGAAGAAGAACCCCGAGGCGGCCAGAAACGGCATCGTTTTGAGGAGGCGGTTGCAGCTCATGATGTACAACAACATGTACAGAATCATGTTCGACCGAAGATTTGACAGCGAGGAAGACCCCTTGTTTAACAAGCTCAAGGCTTTGAATGGTGAGAGAAGTCGTTTGGCTCAGAGCTTTGAGTATAACTATGGAGATTTTATTCCAATCTTGAGGCCTTTCCTTAGGGGATACTTGAAGATCTGTAAGGAAGTCAAGGAGAATAGGCTTAAGCTCTTTAAGGATTACTTCGTTGATGAGAGGAAGTATGTCTTTTTTTTTTATTTTTTATTTTTTTTATTGTCGTATTCATTTGTTTATTTTGGTTTTATTTTTGATGTCGTTTTGGGATTGTTATTATGAACAGGAAGTTGTCGAGCCCGAAGAGCACGGATAATGAAGGATTGAAATGCGCGATTGACCATATTTTGGAAGCTCAGCAGAAGGGAGAGATCAACGAGGACAATGTTCTTTACATTGTTGAGAACATCAACGTTGCCGGTAAGTGGTTTCTGTTCCTAATTTACACTTGTTTTTATTTTGTTAGTCTTATTATGGTTGGTTATTTACTGATATGCCCTCCAATAAGGTTAATGTTTTCTTGATCGAATATTGAAAATAGGAAGGGTAGTTTTGTCTTGGAGGTTAATGGTTCATTTTATAGAAAACAATAATTATTATTGGAAAGTACACTGACTTTTATATTATTGGAAACGATAAAGAAATGAACATTTGAGGTAAAAATTACATCTACATATTGATAATAAAATCTTCAGACCTTGTTGGATGTGTTACGCAACATGACATGATAAATATAGAAACGGATGGACCATAAATGTGCATTACCTTTAAAAGACTCGCCTTTAGGATGTTAATTTTAATTGTTGAGGATATATGGTACGTTTCTTTAATGTTTTGTTTTTTTTTTCTTAGTAGAAAAGCTTTTATTTATGATTTTTTTTTGGTAGAACCTTTTATTTATGTTGCGCACAGGCATGATTGGCAATCTCAGAAAAAAAAAGGTTTTATTTATAGCTGCCAAAATACTTATTCTCCTGTGTTTAAATTTTTCTACCTAATTATTTAAGTATATTTAATGCACTAGTGCGTCCAAACAACGTAGAAAATAGAAAATTTTATTTATTATTAATTTAAGCATCCTATTCCTTCCTGTGGAAATCATAGATATCACTATGCTCCTTCAAGCATTTTTTTTAATGAAAGTGCTATTTTCATGCTAGATTCCATGGATGGGAATTAAAAAAAAAAATCATCGTTAATATTATGCAATTCTAAACTATTATATTACATTAAAACTAAAAATTATCAAAATATTTGAACTAAGATTTGTAAATACACTATTGAATTTTTATTTATTTATATTTTTACATTATCGGGAGAGTTAAAGTTGTTCTTTACAAACATTACAACTACTGACTCGAGAACAGGTTCCATACTTCATTATTATTTGTAAAAGGGCGTTTACTTTTTATCAAAAAAAGAAAAAGAAAAAGAGGAGATTTCCCAATAGAAAAAAGGCTCTTATGTCTAGTGGGCGTTTTGACCAATCAGGATATATATTTTTTTATTTGGTTGGCAATCTGATTTAGAGGACGTTTGGTTGGAAAATTCAAATCATGTGATTCGAATAATTTTTGATTTACGTGAATTTTTTATGAGAAAAAATATTATAACGAATCATGAATTATTATTCGAATCAGGAAACGAATCCCTCTACCAAACACCCTCTTACTTTTCCGCAATTGGTGAGGTAAAAATTGGATTGGGTTTGGGCTTTCGGGCACACTGCCTTTTGAAAAGGGAAAAGGAAACATTTCTGATTCTCTCCCTCCTCTGTACAGCCTTTAAAAGCCCTCTCCCTGCTCGGACTATACGTTAAATAACTGTCAAACGTTTTAATTGATACAATCTGAAATTTTGACGGACTATTTTAACGACGTTACATGATATTTATTAAAAAGTACATGAAAGGGGCACATAAAAGGGTGTCAATTCCTCTCTCCTCCTGAAAAGAAAAAAAAATAAAAATAAAAGAAGTTTGGCACAATTCTCTTTGGGGACATCTGTAGCTCAAAAACAGTTGTCATTATGAGCAGTCCAGTGACTCGAGTCCCATTTTTTCTTTGCAAAATCTTCTGCAGACCAAACTCAGATATTGCTCACCGAATTATGGAGTTTGAATATCACACTTTATGCACTATAAGTTGCGTACTTTCATGTAGTTGTTCATAAGATATGATGTTTTACCCTTCAATTATGGATGGGATAAGATGATCGCGTATATCCAGTAATCTACTAAATATTAAAATAAGCAACTTGCAGCACCCAGTATTTTATGTATTTTATAGTCCCCAGAAAAATTATTTAATAAATGACTGAAATTAATATATCAAAAAGCTTAGGTAGTTTTTCTCAACTTAGGAGTTAGGTGTAACTGACTTTTCCTTTTGGCGTCCTACCACGTGAAGTTAATCCTTTAGGATTCTAATTCCCCTCGTCATCACCCTTCCTTGCTTCCTTTCAGTCTTTCTTTCCCACCCTTTTCAACTCGTACTAACCATGGAGGAAATAATTTGTTGAAATCAAATAATTTTTTGAGATTTCTTTTGTAGGACCTCTTTATCGATAGAATTAATTTTTAAATATTAAATTTAATTAAAATCACATTAAAATATATAGATCTATCAGTTAAAAATAAAAAAATTATTAGTAGTTTATTTTTTTTATTCTACCGGAGAAACTCTCATTTTTGCCTAGCCCACAAGATATTATAAGCTTATCCCCACCTATTCTTTACCTCGGTTTTACACAAGTTTTGTTTGACACGTTTTTCCATTTCTGTCCGTAATGGTAATGAATTCCCTGAACCTCTTATAGGACGTTTGGTTCTTATTTATGATTTTAATTTTTAAAATTTAATTTTTTTGTGAGAGAAAAACACTATAGAGAATAAAAAATCATGATTTAGAATCAGAAATGAACTCTTGAAACAAACATCCCACAAGGTTCGGTGATTTGTGCCTTGGGGTAGGTAGATAGGAACGAGAACAAGGATATCTATGAGTTTTGAGCACTACAAGCCCACTAACCAAAGTGGGACAATTACGTTCATTGTTACGAACTAAATATTGGCTTCATAGATCATACATGTATTATTATAAGGTTGCTTGCAATGTAATACATAGGTCAGGGATCCCTTTACGGCTATAGAAATCCACTCCATCATTAATGCTTTTGGTTCACTGCATATTTTATTATAAAAAACAAGCAACCGCCTTCTGTTTCTCAACCTTTACCAAACATTTTTAGACTTCTGGGACTGGTATGTGATTATATTGAGAGACGCTTTAAAGTACCACCAACACCAAATCAACCGTGGAAACATTTGAAAGTCAATTGTTTTCCTTTTGGTTCCACGTAATAAAAGCAACTTAAATTTCAATGGTACAATAATAACAAAAAAATTCGGTCGTACTGTAGTTCCGGCCACAGTATGATTCATGGTGAGGTTTCCACCATTTTTGAACCTTTCCAAATATCGCACACGCCGAAATAAAGTGATCACTTGCAAAAAACAGCACCTTTTGTTAAGTTTTCATGATTTTGAAGTATCAAGTGCTAGCTAGCTAACTAAGATTTTTTTGTTGTTGTTGTCAATCATTGTGACGAAAACAGCAATTGAGACAACTCTATGGTCAATCGAGTGGGGCATTGCCGAGCTAGTGAACCATCCAGAAATTCAAAGGAAGTTGCGTGATGAGCTAGACACTGTCCTTGGACGAGGCGTGCAGATCACCGAGCCAGACATGCTCAAGCTGCCTTACCTGCAGGCCGTGATCAAGGAAACCCTGCGGCTGCGCATGGCCATCCCTCTCCTTGTCCCCCACATGAACCTCCACGACGCCAAGCTCGGCGGCTACGACATCCCCGCAGAGAGCAAGATCCTCGTCAACGCCTGGTGGCTCGCCAACAACCCCGCCAACTGGAAGAACCCCGAGGAGTTCCGCCCCGAGCGCTTCCTGCAGGAGGAAGCCAAGGTCGAGGCCAATGGCAATGACTTCCGCTACCTTCCTTTCGGCGTCGGCAGAAGGAGCTGCCCCGGAATCATCCTCGCCTTGCCAATTCTCGGCATTACTTTGGGGCGTTTGGTGCAGAATTTTGAGCTCTTGCCGCCAGCAGGACAGTCTAAGATTGACACATCCGAGAAAGGTGGACAGTTCAGCTTGCACATATTAAAGCACTCCACCATTGTCTTGAAGCCGAGGTCGGTTTAGATTATTTTACATGTCCCAGCCGGACCTAGTTTTTGATGTTTGTGTGGTTGTAACCAAGAATTTCTCTCCAAGTGAAAGAAGATAATTTTGAGCTGAATGTTAAATTGAATTATGTGACATACATGTGGGCTGTGACTGTAAATTTATCGAACATCATCAAGTTTGCAATAAGTGATAAGTTTTTTCTTTATTTTGTTGTTTGAACTAATTTCAAGCCTCGTGGCAAACATTAGAAATATGGTTAAGATTCAGGATGTTTCACAGTTGACTTCTAATTGTCCTATCTCGTTACTTTATAATGTACCCTGCTTTTTCTGTTTCACATAAACTAAAACTTTTCGCCCAAGGGATGACGAGAAAACCAATAGTTACTAATAACATGAAATCATGAGAGAAACGACAAACAAAAAATCAAACCTTAATGCGAAAAAAAAAATATACGCTTTCAAAAAAGTAAATGGTTTGTCATAATTTTGTGAAGAATTATTATTATACTAATACTCTAAATAATTAAGTGTCATTGTAGTTTTTTATTTTTTTTTATTAATTAAATAATAATTACTTATATTTATTTTTTAGTGAAGTGATATAAGTAATATTTTTTGTCATATTAAATGGTATTTCTGATTTTTCTTCTTTTTTTTTTTTTCTGCTAATAGAAAGGTAAAACTGTTGCAGTCTTCTTTTTGTGGTACCATGAGTAGGAAGATTGTAATAGGTTTTGCTTATGTCTTAGCTTTTAAAATAACGAAAGACCTAGATTTGTTTAAATGAAGAAGGATAATGTCCGAAACAAAAAAATCGCATTCATATTAGAATGAAAGTGCAAAAAAGTTTGCAAGCAGTGTGTCACCAAGACTTTAGATCAATGGAGCAAATACTGCCAACTTACTCTTACATAACCAAAGCTTTAACTCAGCGAAAAACAAGCTGCCAACATGTAAGGATTATGTTTTCACCTTGGAGAAATTACTACTTAAATTGATGCTCATAAAACAGAAGAACTGGAACTTCCAATCAGAATTATAATTGGTATCATTTGGTAAAAAAAAGAAAATGGAGGACCATTTGTTGTTGCCTGCTAATCTATAAATGCGAATTCCAGAGAGCCATACCACTCTACGCGTATGGTAATAAGAAGAATTGAAGACTGAAGAGAGCTTCCGGCTCTCGTTTATCATGTGATCTAGCAAATTAGTATTGATGTACAATTAATGGGACCAATATTGGAGAAGGCATGTTTGAATTCCTTGAGTGAAATTTTCCACGTGGGCCCCAAGATTATGGATGTGATCGTGCAACTACAGCTCTTATTTCTTTCTTTCTTTTTTTTTTTTTTTAAGGGGCACAATAATAATAATAATAAATATAGGAGTCAAATGACTTGTGGTTATGGGTTATTTTATTTGGAAGATCCGTTTTTTTTGACAATCTACCGGATGTAATAAATATCAAATTATTTATTTATAACGTGCTTTAGAATTAAACATATTTAATTATATTAAATTATAAATTATTAGTGTGTCTAATTTAATTTTTATAATTAATTAATGGACTTTAAATTATTTTCAGTATTTATAATTTTACTTCAAAATTTTTTAAAAATACACTTAAATTTTTATGCATTTTTCCTTTTTTTCATTTTTTTTTTCTTTTCCTTTTCTTTTCTTTTTTTCCTTTTTCTTTTTTTTCTTTTCCCCCTCTCCCTTCCCGTGCAGCCCCCCCCTCTTTCTTTTTTTTTTTCTTCCTTCTTCTCTGTTCTCACCAACGCCAGCCCCTCTCTCTCTCTATTTTCTTCCACCACCGGCCACCTCCTTCTCCGGGCTTTCTCCCGCCGGCGTTCTCTCTCTCTCTCCCTTGCTTTCTCTCTCTCCCTCCCTCTCTCGGCAGTTTGGCCGAGAACCACCACAAAAAAAACAAAAAAAAATGAAAAACAGAGAAATTGAGGGAGACAAAGCTTGAGCAACTAATTTGAGGTAAAATCCTTTGAAACCCACTCTTTGATTCGAATTTTAAGCTTGAGAAAGTTTAATTTTAGTTAGATTTGAATAATTTTGAGTTAGGGTTTGAATTTGAACAATTGTTGTTGAAATTGAATGAAATTTGGGGATTTTTAATTATTGGACTTGTTTAATTGATTGGAAACTGATTTTGATGGATTCTGGAGAATATATATTAAAGTTGGACTTGAATTACAGGTTTGGCATTTTTCCTATTTATGCCGGCATGCAGTCAAAATTTCTTTAAAAACTTGTTTTTAAACTAAAATTAAATAGGAAAACCAAACCTATGGATTAGATTCTAATTTTAAAGAACTCTCAAACTGAATTATAAAATCATTTGTAAAACTTGGATTTAAATCAAGGCACACTAATAGAAAATAATCAAACATGATTGAACTTAATTCGTTTTAGGAATGAGAAATATTTCCTAAGATATTACTTTTGTGATAAAGCTAGTGGAGAATATTAAGTATTAAAGCTTTAAGGAAAGCGGAGGCTAGGAGAACGGAAGGCTAGCCCAGGTTTGACATCTTAGAGGTAGGATATTTTTGTCCATATCCTTGTTAGTCTCATTATAAATTATTTTGGCCAATGAAAATGTTTTAGAACAAAATATGTTTAAAGAAAATGATTTTAAAGAAATAGCATGAGAATGCTATTAAGTTTTTCAATGATTTTAGAAATGAGATTTTAAAGAGTATCATTTATTAAAATGAAATATTTTAAGGAATGATACAACGCATGGTGGCCTCAGAGATCGGGATGTGGGAATCGCATCCTTGGGGGCAGGTCCCGAAACCCGTACGGATTCAATTCTTGTTTAGTGGAACTATGACTCTGCACTTTTCACTAGACATACATTTTATCGCTTCTTGTTTAGTGGTATGATGAGCTGCACACTTTCATTATACATACATTTTATACTATGTGAGTATTTCCTTTTCTAAAAAGGGATGACCGGTTCCGGGTGTATATCTTCAGACCGTGAGTATTTTTATTTTAAATGCTTTATAAAATTATATCTTACTGGGCATTTCGCTCACTTTTCTTGTTTTCAAATATATATTAAACCCCTCCAGGCGACGCGAGGAGTAGTGCGGAGTAGGTAGCTACTACCGGTGACGTGACTTGACCTCGGGAAGTGAAGAGTTATATTTCCTCTTATCTTTTATCTCAAGGCATGTATAAAAGATTATGGATTGTAAAATTAAATATTGTTAAACTGTGGTTGATGTCACATTTACTTTTGTTTATATTCATGTATGCCAAACACATGTGGAAATTCCTGACTTGATACCAGGAACGTGGTTTTAAACTGGTTTGGTTAGAAATTCCACCACCTTTCTTGAAATTAAATTCTTCTTGAATGCAGGGGGCTTGTTTGGAAATACCTGGATGTTTTAGATTTGAAAAATTAAAATATTTGCAACATTATTTGCTAATCAGTCTCTTAAACAGGTTTAAGTTTCTAAACAAGTATCTAAGTCACTAACCCCGGTTTGGGGGCGTGACATTATTTTAACGAAAGCATAAATTAAAGAATAAAATTAGGAAATTTTACATGGTTCGGCAAAAACTTGCATCCACGAGACTATGTTCAAATATTGAACAATTCATTAAGTCTCAACGAATACAAATACCAATCGGACTTATATAAACAAAGATTCCCTTCTTGATTTTGTCGCTTTCATGTAAAATCAAGTTGATGAACTTTTTCAATAAGCACCACTAATCTTTAATGTTTGCTAACTTAAACTCCTTTCAAATCGCATATCTTCCTCTCCCGAAGATGACTACTTCTTCCAAAAAATGATGATTGATTGAAATCTCTTTAACACTCGAGAGTGTCTTCTTCCAAACACTGCAAATTCTTCTCTCAAACAACGTTAAATGTGGACCTCTTAGACAAATGCCTCAGAAAGCCATCAATTTCATCTGATTTATGACTTATATAGAGCAATCCATACAGACTCCTTCTCAAAGTTGAATAGTAAATTCAAGTAGAACTCGAATTTATTTCTAATTAAACTAGTAGTTATTTTCTTTTTACTTTTTTGCTCGACCAAATAAAATATAATCTTTTCAAATTTTTAAAAGTTGTAGTAAATCCTCAGTAGATATCCACATAAAAATTCAACTTTATCTCCTCATGATTTTAGCTAACACATTTTTTAGAGGGTGCGTTCCCTCCCTAATCTACTTTTCACACACCCGCTCTTAAACCACTTCAATTATACTTATTACACCCCTCTTAAAATTTTAAAAAAGTCTCTTAAACTAAATTGAATTATTTTTCCCTTTTTCACCTACTTTTCTTTTTTAAAGATTAAACAGCCATTTCCTTTTTCAACCATATTTATTCCCTTGTCAATTCTACTAAATTGTGAAAAAAAAAGAAGTTAAAAATAGTTATTAAATTTGGAAAAACAAATGGTAACTAATTCATCTACCCCTTACATTCTTTTTAGAGAAAATCGGTGAACTCACTCTTTGCATGCATTGTTCTAATATTTTTATCATTTACATTTCTTTTAGCTAATATAATTTTTTGACTAAAAAATCTTAATCAAGTATAAAAAATAAAAATTTAAAACTCATATATTATAAGAGATACTTGTCTCATTTTCTCTTCTTTTTAATACATCAAATTTTTGAATTTAAGTCGTTCAGTTTGTTTTACGGTCTTCAATTTGATTTGCATTTACTCGTCTTGTAATACACTATTGTTTAAAACTCGTTCTAACAGGTCTTGTTTTAATAGATCTTTCTGATAAATTTTGTTTTGATCTGCACAAGCTCATAATTACAATATTCTTCATTAGTTACCAACAACATAATTTTATATTATTCTGTTTTTTCTTCACGGTTGATTTTTTTTTTCCGAACAATGTTAATTTCGAGAGAGTAAAAACTCATCACCTAAGTAATTATGATATTCACGGTTAAGAAAATCTTCGCATGTTTACGTGGAATAAGACCTATCGGCCATATATGCACGGTCTCTTTAATTATGAGGTAATATATATATATATATATATATATATATATATATATATATAAAAGGTAGGGTGTGGAATGAGTATTTTTTTTATAAAAAAATATTATCTTAAAAAGTAATTTTATTAACAGGAAATTTAGAAATAACAAATTTAATAAAAATATGTGCGTAAAAAGTAAAATGAGGGTTCTTAAAAAAAAAAAAAAAAGGTAAAATGAAGGGTATTAAGAGAAATACTAACATCATTTTTTTTGTTACTCTTTACATTCACTGTTTGACACGTTAACTTCATTCACTATCTAATTTTTCATTTAAATAATAATATATTATATTAATAAAATTTGTGAGTCAAACTGTGAACGCAAAGGCCCCGTTTATTTCGCTGATTCGAGTTTAGAATTCGAGTTTTTCTATAGTAAAAAACTTTCACAAACAATCACATCTAACTTTTTTACTACAGTAAAAAGCTCTCACATAAAGTCACATCTCAACTCGAATTAAAAACTCAAATCAGCGAACTAAACGGGCCTAAAGAGTGATAAAAAGAGTGACATAAAGAGTGGTGCTAGTATTTATTGACGTGTCAATAGACGCATCTATCTTTGAAACTTATCTCATAGAATCTTTTTTGAAATTCAATTATATCTGACACATTTTAATTACAAAATAAGTAATCAGAATTGCTGAATATTTTCTTCAACATTGTTGCCATAAATGCCAACAAAAAACATAACATTATCAATTGTATCATTGGGTTTTTGGGTAGTTTTGTGTCCTCGAGTCATGTACTGTTATTGGACTTTAGTACTATTTTTCCTTATAATTTCTCTTCCCTCATTTTTTCTCTTTTACCAAACAACTCACTTTTTTTATTTTCTCTCCCAAAATCTCTCCACCTTTTACGTTTCTTCTTTACCAAACATAGTGTAAAACTTAAGTTCTCGTAGAAGACTAAGACAGATTTTGGAAATATTTGCTCTTATTCACGAATTTCTCGAGCAAGAAAGAAATGGACTCTCAAATACAAATGATTTTTTTAAAGATCATTTTGCAGCAATTTATTTTAAATTTAGCTGCTGTAATTGAATATTTAATTTGAAAGTATGCTCATTATTTGTATTATTATCACTAGTACCACTTGAATTTTAAATTCATTTTTAATTTACCCCTTAAATTTTAAAAATTCTCATTTTGTGCCCTCAATTTTAAATTAATCTCATTTAAGCCCTTTTGTAAGAATTTTTGTAAAAATCATATCAAAAAATGGTTAAGTGTGTTCAATCAGAAATAACATATGACTGTATTAATCTTTTTTTTCCTATTTGTATTTAAGAGAAATTCTAATATAAGAAGTTAAGTGGAGACAAGTCTTTTTTATATGGACACCTCTTTAACTTTATGAGTTTGTTAAATTAGTCTTTAAACTTTTTTTTTGTCAGTTCACCCCTTAAACTTTAAAATTCCTTGTGATGTTGATTAAACTAAAAGCAAAGTTAAAAATATGATCAGTTTCTTCCACATGAGTATTAAATGAGGGCAATTCTTATTTTTTGCATCAAATTGATCCTCACTCATATGCACGTCATGAGCGAAAGCTTTTTTCAAATTTAGAGTTAACTAGTTTTCAAACAAAAATTGAGTCCCCAAATTTCAAAAAAAAAAAAAAATCATTGATGGTGTGTATAAAAGGTTCAATTCAATGTAAAAAAAAAGTAAAATTATTCTTCTTAAAAACTCACGTAGAAGATATCATCTAAAATTTTAACTTCATGTTTAATTTGATTAATATTATAATAAATTTTAAAGTTTAAGAAATAAGTTGCCCAAAAAAAAAAGTTAAAAAACTAATTTGTCAAACTCGTAAAATTGAGGTATAAGAAAAAAAAAAGCTTAGTAACAATTCAGAATTCAAAGAGCAAAATTAGAGTTTTTAAAGTTGAGGGATCAATCAAAAATAGCATAAGACTATTACTCTTTTTTTTCTCTCTATCTGTATGGACACCCCTAACTTTACAAGTTTAGTAAATTGATCCCAAAACTTTTTTCTTAGCAGTTCACCCCTACAACTTTAAAATTCATTGTATTGTTAATTTAACGAAAAACAAATTTAAAATTTTGACAATGTTAAATAAGGGTAATTCTTATCTTTTTGTATTGAATTAATCCTCTAATTTTTTTTACAAGAAATCATTAATAATGTGTATAAGGAGTTTAATTTGATGAAAAAAGATCACAATTATCTTCACTAAATTCTGACATGAAAGATATCGTTTAAAATTTTAACTCCATTTTTAATTGGACTGATATTGCAATGAATATAAAAATTTAAGAAGCAAATTACTAAAAGATTGAGGAATTAATTTGCAAAACTCTTTAATCAAAGAGGTTAAAAAAAAGCTTAAAAACAATTTAAAATTTAAAAATAAAATGAGAGTTTTAAAATTGAGGAAGAAAACTAAAAATGATCGTAAAATTTAACAGACTCATAATAATAATTCTTATAATCATATGTATTGGATTCTGTGTAAAAAAGAAAAAAAACGAATGAGCAATCTGCTAATTATAATGTGCTTTTTATAAAAGTGTTTTACATAGGCATTTATTCAAGAGGAGAAAAGATCAGCCCTCTATTTGGAGGCTGGAATTTTCTAAAATACAATTCAGGGTATAACCTACTGCAAGAAAAACAACCTCTCGCAAAAAGTAAAACACAAAAAAAAAAAAAAAAAAGATTGGTCTCTAAAAACTGTGAGCAAAGACAGAATTGAAGATGTGGGTAGGAACCAGGCCCTCAAATCAAAGCGAAAGCGTCAGAGAGAGCAGACATGTTCACCCATAATTCCATTTCCGTGCACACTACCATGCTACCTTCATCCAGTTTTACTCTTCCAGAGCATCGGCTTATTGTGCACGGATTTCATTTGATCAAATGAATCATTTTCGGATCGAACAAAAAAAAAAAAGATTAAACAATTAAAAGGAAAACAAAAAACGAAACAGAGACGTTTAAGAACAAATCTAATATAAAAAATAAAGCACCTAACAATACATTTGGTCAGCTCAGCCACCCCACGATGCTTAGACTCTTCTTCATCCTTTATTTATAGGGAGGGGGAGAACTAGGGTTTGTGTTTCATCAGCGTTAAGAGTACGAAAACGCCATCTTTGATTTGTCAAATTTACAGCAGGACCACCATTTAGTTTTATGGGTCAACGGCCCGAAGTCTAAAAGCCCACAATTCAAGTGGAGTATGCAACGACAACAAACTTCTAGCACGACAATAAAATTTTTGAACGACAAGAAACGGAAAACAACAAACAACATTCCGAAAAAATAAAAAATAAAAGAAAAACACTCGCACATACAACACATATAGTAATATACAAACACAAAACAAAAAAAAATGGAGAATCATGAATGAAAAAGAAAAGTAACAACTATAAACTAGAAAGCTAGAAGACAAATGAAACGACACAAATATAATAAGACGACATCATATATACAAATGAGAACAAAATTGCGAACGGGACAATGAAAATAAATAAAACAACTTCCCCTAAAAAAGAAATAAAAAATAAAACAACATAAATTCTTGAAACAACTTGTAATAAGAATGAATGAATTCCTTTGAAAAAAAATGAATGATAGACTGAAAAAAAAAGTGATAATGACTACGGAAAAATAAACAATTGATCACATAAGTTATTGGGACTTTCTTAAGTAAGGTTTTCTTACTAATAGAGTTAGTTTATGATCATTCAATCTTGTCAAAATCAGATCAGGTTAGAAAATGTGTAAGAGACATTTTGTAAGTGCTGAAAACAAAACTTTTTCAATAGTTCATTTTTTTAGTGAAAAAAATCTTGTAAGTTATATATTTAAATCTGAACATAACATGCATATATTTGTACTCCGCATTAGAATCTCTATAAAAAAAAAAAAAAAAAAATACCACGCCAGAAAGCACGAACTACAAGAAATAAACTCAAGCTAAAGGATGGCAAAATACAATCATCATCGAGGATTAACGGCCTTAATCATCAATTAGGGGCAGCACAAGATTATAGAAAGAGAAAGGACAACTTTGGTTGGCAGTGAATGAACCATTAAAAGGCACAAATCATAAGTGTAAACTCATTTATTTATTTTATACAACACAAGATTGAACCTACAACCCCCAATCTAAACTCCACCCCACCCAAAACCCCCTAGTGTCTCTAGTCCAAAAGGTCTTAGGCAACTCATTTCATTTATTAGCTCAGTGATGATAAAAACATATGAACAATAAGCAAACAAAAAACTCAACTAAATAGTCAAAAAAAAAAAAAATAGTACCATTTCTTTTATTTATTTTTTCCCCCGGTTTGATTTCACTAGAACTAGTAGGTCTAGTATATAAGTAATAGATACTTTTTTTTTTTTGTATTTCTTATTTGAGAACTCCTATTCATCTCTATAAGATTAAATGAATAAGTGGATCCCTCTTTCCATGAGCTATAGAGGTTTATGCTATGAAGATGAATACTATTGTTCTTCTTATTTTGTGAAGCTACTCTAAAACCAATATTTCTCCTTGAGAAGCAAAATATAACCATAGATCTTATGAGGGTCGGGGAGTGACTTTGCCACACTCTGCTTTTCTATGCATCTTTTGGCCCAACCTATAAGCTTGGGACACTCCGAATCTATACTGAGATTCGCACAAACTTCCAAGGAGTAAAACCTGGTCGTGATGGGAATCAGTACAAGATCGATGAAACCAAATCTCTCGCCACCAAAATAACGCTTGTCTCCAAGCTCTCCTTCTACGGTCTTCAAGCACTCTATAAACTCCTTCCTTGTTGCCTCTTGTTCTTCCCCTTTTGCTTTCAACACTTGCTTTACAAGAATGAATATCTGCAATATTTCATCATCCCACCACAAACCATATGTTAGATTTAGTGTAATGTATAATAAATTCAGATGTAACAGTTATTTTTTTTGGATGAATTCAGATGTAACAAAATAATTCTTTTGAGGCAATATAGATTACAATTGTTATAAATTATTTATTTCGTACATTGTTCCTTGACCTTTTGCCAATGTTAAGTTACTTTTAAACTTTCAATTTAGACAAGTTACTCTTTATTTGAATAAGTATTACAAAGAGTCTATAAATAAATCATAAATTGTTAAAACTTTAATAGAAATACCCTTACACAAGCTCGTTTAAAAAAGAAACTGAAAAATTCAAAAATAACCGGCACAAGTCGTATCAGGATGTTTCCTTCAAACTTTTCACTTCATTTATTAATTTAAGACCCACATTTGATTAAATTTATAGGTTAATTTACCACAATTAAAAGCTCATGTAACAAGTAACAACTTGCCAATTCAGTTAAAGTTCACGTGAAAAAGAAAAAAAAAAAAAAAAAAAAAAAAAAAAAAAAAAAAAAAGGAAAAAAAACCCAAGAAACTACAAGTACATATCCTAACCTTTTTGTCAATATAGTCAGCCCAAAACATGGCCTGGGCTTTTTGGTAAGGGTCAGAGGGAAGCAGAGGAGAATTGTGGTTCCAAACTTCGTCAATGTAACGAACGATATTGAGAGATTCACAAACGGGTTTACCATTGTGAATGAGAACTGGGATCTTCTTGTGAACCGGGTTCATCTCAAGAAGCTGAGGGCTTTTCTCCAACAATATGTTCTCTTCCTTGGCCTCATATTGGACCCCTTTCTCGGCCAAGGCGATTCTCACTCTCATTCCATAAAGGCTTGGCCAGAAATCCAACAACACCACTTTGTCTTCCATTTTCCTTATTAATTTTGGCTGATCAAATCTTAAAAGTACTTTGTGGGATTGTGTACTAATAATGTACACAGATTCTTAAGTATTTATAGTTATAGTTTATCAACAGTAACAAAGTTCCGTATGTTTTTCAAACTCGCTCACTACGTCATCGCTTATGCTTGAGCTTCAACTGTTAGTTTCTTTCAATGTTATTTAGTAAATTAACATTTTTGGTAGAGGAGAGGAGGAGAGAACGTGGGCATATATATACGTCATTATATATGTATTCATTCAGTGCACTAAGACAATTTTGTCTTGTAGACCACAACTCTGACTATTGTTTCCTTTAGATGATACGAGCATGAAATTCGCGTGTTGCTACGGAATAGAGTATTATATTATATGATAGTTGTATTTAAAAGATATTTATATATATACATGTATTATACAGTATTATATTATATGATAAATATAAAATTTGTACAAACATATTTATATAAGCATATATAGTATTATTATTTATAATATTTATATATATACAGATTATACAGAATAAAAAATAACGCTGTTGTGGTTCTTGATCATTTAATTTCTTTCAGCTGCAAATATAAAAATGAGAAAATTAGTTGTAAATATAAGTGTTAAGAGAAATAAAGATGGTTAAATTATATAGTATAAAATAAATATTATAAAAATATTTATATTACATTGTTTTTGGGCGTTTTGCGGATTGTCTTGTTGTTCTTGATTCAGGGCTGAAAAAATAGAATAATTGGTAGATATGTTTTTAAATTAATTGATAATATATATTGTGTTGAATTATGCTTACCTTGTACCAGGTTTGTTTGGTGTTGGAGTGTGTGGATCAAATGTGGTTGATATTGATAGCTGTGATGATGGTATTGCTTGTGGGCTGAAAAATAATAAGATTTTTAAAATTGTGATAAATATAATAAAAATATTATTTATATATAGTTGATAAAAAATTTTAAAAAAACATTATTTACCTTTGTGGATCTTCTGTTCTTGTAGTTAACTGTTTTGGTGGCGATGATGGGACCTGGATGTCTTCAAATATTTTGGAAATTAATGTGCTCATTTGGGTGCCTCGTTGTTGAAAGAAGACTTGGAAGATTTTTGATTGTCCTCGGATCTGATCTATAGCTGGTGGTATTATAAATGGATCAGTAAAGCCTTCGTCAATTGTTAGTGCAGAACACGATTTTTTTATTAATGCCTGAGCGGTTTTACCAAAAGTGATAACTTCCATGTCTCCAGTATGATATTCAATTTGGATTGTTAATCTGTACCTGTAACATGTATATAAATCTGTTTTTAATGTTATTAATTTTTCGTTAAAGTAAGTAAAGATATATAATAAATACAAATGATATGGTAATAAATTTAATTACCATGGAGATGGTGTTGATTTTATATGGCCATGATTGTCGCACCACCAACCTATTCTTGCCTATTTTAGTTGTCGATAACATCTGGGGCAAGAATTGTAGAACCATCCTTGAGATGTTAAAAAGTTTACTATGGTCGCTCTTACAGTGAATTTCCCACCCTGCATAAAAGATAAAATATTGTGGTTTTAAATTTTTTACTAAGTGTAGTAAAAAAATAATCGAAAAGTTAATAGTACTGACCAGATTATTTCGTGCATCCAATGTTTTGAGCTCGTTTATTGTTCTTATGTTTGCTGATGTTTATTTGAGTTCGTTTATTGTTCTTCTGTTTGCTGATGTTTGTTCTTCAATTGTTTGGATAAGTGTTTTTGGTGGTGGTAGGAATTCAATTTGTTGATTTTGATGGGAAAATCTGTATGTATAAAAGTACGAATAAGTTAAGGAAAATATAAATATAATTTATGATTATCTAATATGATAAATTTATTAGAATATAATCTATATATATATATATGTGTGTGTGTGTGTGTGTTTACCTTGTCTTTAATGTTGTTGTTTCTAGGATGTCTGGGTCAATATAGAAAAGTGTTGCTAATGTACTTGAAACATATGAGTTACCTAGAAATATAATAGAGTAAATAATAAATGTATGCTATATTTTTTTATATATGTATATAAAAATGTTATAATAAAGTAATTTAAAAATACCTAGATATTGTTTCGTCAACATTGCTGAGAAAACTGCCACAAGTGGTGCCTTCAGTGTTTTGAGTACATTTTCATCAAATTAATCGGCTTTATGTCCCCATAGCCTGTAGTTGTTCATTTCTGTTGAAAAAAAGTTGTTTATAAAAATGATTAATAAAATTGAATCATAAAAGTAAAGTGTGAGGAAAGAAAGTATAAATTTATTGTACCTGATGTTTTGTATCATTATGGATCGCCGTGTTGTTGGTCTAGTGCTTACATGTGTATGTTCGAGTGCTTGGATACTTGTTAATACTCTAATAACATCTAATATTACATATAAACAGGGGACTTTTGTAAATAAATATTGAAGAAATATTTATAATAATGATAAAATAAATGAAGCTAAAAAAAATCCCTCCTACTAAATGCATCGTTATTGTTTATTGTTGGGAACCGGTTACCGCCAATGGAACCATGCTTTGACCTGTCAATTCTGTAAATATCTTTTATTTTGAGTGGCTCAAACGTAATGTAGCGTGGGATAGGTGAAGCTGAAATATTTGTTTATTGAATGGATGTAATATTGCAAACGACAACGTAACATCAGCATAGAGAATTAATTACATAGCATACGATAGTTTTCGAAATTCGAAGGTCAAAATGAAAAATTGACCTAAATTCGGATAGAATTTATAAAATTTACTCTATATTATGTTGTCTTCTTCATCGTTCCTAGTAATATGTTATATATATATATATATATTAACAGATATCATAAAGAGAAAGCTCATAAAGTAGTGAACTTTCTTATTTTTATAATCTGTAATTATCAGATTAAGTATTTTGACATTCCAGTTTAATGTCATTTAAGAGAAACTCAATAAACAATGTGGCATGTACGATGTAAGCGAAATAAGAGGTCTGTGCTTTTTTTTTTCTCTCTCTCTTTATCCGTACGAATATAATAGAAAAGATAAATGAAGGAAGTAGGTAAATGGACTATTAAACGAAAAATGATAAAGTGAGTTGTTTACTAAGAAGAAAGATGAGAAAGGAAAATAAGGTAGATAAAAGTTGTTATGGGGCAATTAATTTTTATCATTCTAAACAATATAAAAAAAAATCAACTCCTTTACTTTCCTTCATATTTTCTTTTTTTTTTATGTGTTTTTTTTTTTTATCATTCTCTTTTCTTTCTTTCTTACCCAATGGAGTGTAAGGCCTCTTCTCTTCTTTTATTACAAGAGCAAATCGTCTTGGCTCAAAAAAGGGGAAAAAAAAGAGCAGATATTGAGGTCGTGGTCTTGGTTTATAGAGACACAATATATTTATATATAGAAGAGAGAATGAGGGAAGTAAGAAGATGTATATTTGGAGAGTCGGAATGCAAACGAAAAAAAAAAAAACGACAAGTCGTTCTATTTCTAATGTTAAATGGAGCTTAACCGGATATGGGGCATTCAAACGAGACTTGTAAAAGTTCATACGGTAAATCAAGACCCTCAAATGTAATTGATAGTAATTATACGAATGCTCCATCCTCCTGGACGGAAGCACTATCCTTATATATAGATATATATATATATATATATATTTATATTTATATATACTATGCTGAAGTAGTTAGGAATAATTGACGAAAACCAAATTAGTTAGAAGTTTTTCTTTTTTCCCCTCGAAATTGACATAACCGCCAATCCGTTACGAAACAATTTGCCACGCTCAAAGCATCGTCATTCCTCACTCGGTCACACCCACACTGAAACAGTCTAACCTCCAATATAACAAGTATACTACGCACTTCTTTCTTTCCACTCTCATTCTATCTCTCTCTCTCTACAACAATCTCCGATCATCCTTCTTCAGCAAGAAACATCAATGGCGATCGAAATCACAGTGGAGAGCGCCAAAAAGCCCGACGACAGCAAGCGCGGCTACGACGTCTACAGCGTTCACATCGGCGACCACCGCATCCTCACCGTCTTCACGGAGAACATTCTCAATCTCTCCAAGTGGCTCAAAAACGTGCTGAAGTCTTCTCCGAGCGCCAGCGACGGCGACACGATCCTCATCGGCGTCTCCGCCTACCGCGAATCCGGCGATGAGTCCTCCGCCTTCGGCCTCCTCTCTCTCTGCGTCGGATCTCACTGTCTTCTCTACCTCTTCCCCCCGAGATACGACGCGGACAAATTTACGGCGAAATACCTCAACTCGTTCTTCGAGAACCCTAGGGTTCGTGCGGTCGCCTTCAATGCCGTCGCTCTGACCGAGAACCTCGAGAAGATCCACGGAGTCAAGATCGAGAATGCCGTCGACGTTGTGGACATCGCGCGCAGAAGCCGCCCTGAGCTCAATTTCTTCGATCAGCATAATCTGGACGACATCGTCGAGAAGGTCATCCGAAGGGACATGATAATCGATAGGCCGGAGAGGAAGAATATTCCGTGGTTCACTCGTCACGGGGCCGACTACTGGAACAATCCTCTGGAGGCGCGCAAGCTTTCCGCCGACAAGATTAAGTACTCCTGCCTTGATAGCTATCTTTGTTTCTTGATGGCGACCTCCAGCTGCAAGAAGACGATCAAGAGCTCCGACGAAGTCGTTGCTTCTTCTGCTGCCGAGTCTCCGGCCTCTTCTGCTGCGATTGCAGATGCCAAGATTAACAGCGCCGACGAGATGGAGAAGATCAAGCAAATGAGGATCACGAAGAAAAGGCTCAAGAAAGAGCGCAGTCGCGGGGGTGAGATCACCGGACTGTCTCTTTTTTAGATTAATCGATCTCCTTCCGGAGTAGTTGATCTTTTGATGATCATAGATTTGTCCTGGTTCTGATCATCATTTAAAGTACGTACTAGCGCATGCTAATATAATAATACGATCTTTAAGATCTAATGGCTAGTTAGTGATATATAATTCTGTTTGAGATTTGACTAGTGAGATTAGATTACAATACGCTTTCTGTACTTTGAGATTTGACTGATCTTGTATTTGAGTATAATGAAAAATGATCATTGCCTTTTTCACTAGAAATGTGCGTTTCTTTATTATTATTATTATTATCTTTTTAAGTACATATATGTAATGATTTGGTAATTTTTGTGCTGTCTAGTGTTGTGTTCCTTTGAATTTGATAGTTGCTCGGGTGAGTAGGCCAATCGCAAGTGGTTGTGGCTAGATATTATACCCATCACAAATCCAACGCATGCAAATCTAAGAAATCCTTGTGTGCTTAATTAGTGATAAGTTTAATAACGTTTATGGTTTTGTTGCGTAGAAGACTTGAGTTCATGTATATAGCTAGAGAAACGAATATATGTAGTCTTGGAATTATAATTATAAATTATATAATAATACTTTGGATGCTTTAAAGTCTTAAATTTAAATATTAATGTTATTTTATATAAGGTTGTGCGAGAAGATGACTTACAAAACTTTAGCAACCACGAGAAGAAAAACAGAAAGATTTATTGATCAAACTCTCTTGCCTTCCCTACTCCAAAACAAAAACAAAAAACAAAAAACAAAAAAAAAAAAAAACAAAAAAACTATTGCCTTCCAAAATTGAACCGTCATTTGGGCTTTCCGGCCCAATTTATTGTCTTGGGTCTTTAGAAGTCCAATAAACGGCAAGAAGTCTGAAGTAGTCCAAGCATGATCGATGGCAAATTGCCATCTTGGATGTAAAAGAAAGATGAGACAACTATCTCTTGATGTTAAATAATACCCTATAATCAAATAATTATATTAATAAAAAAATGCTAATAAATTATAAAAGTAAAAATTTAAATTCATGCATTTTAAACGTAAGTTTAATTTCCTCTTATTAACTCATAGAAGCTAACAAGACCCGGTCATTTAAAGGAAAAAAGTGATTGGATATTGGACATTTGAAAATTGATGATAATTTTTTGGTTTCCCTTCATTCGTACTTGGAACTTTTGACATGCAGTGGAAATAAGACTGCTCGGTTTAAAATGGTTTTGGTCGGTTCGGTTTGATAACCGAACCGACCACGTCAATTTTCTAAAAATTAAAACTGAAACCAAACTAAAGAAAAGAGACTTTAGTCGGTTAACTGTCCGAACTATGGCCGGTTCCTACCAAAATCAAAATTTATTAAAAAAATTTAAACAATATATATATATATATTTTTTTTTTATCATTTTCAACTATTAATATAGTCAAAATTAAGAGAAAAAAAACTTTTGTTGAAACCCGTCCAAAAATTTAAACAATATATATATATATATATATATTTTTTTATCACTTCCTTTATATAGAGTAGTTGAGATAGTATTTTTTTCATCTATTCTTTATTGCGAGCCAAAAACCTTGATGGATTCCCCTCTAACATTTCTAAAAAAAAATCATTCTCGCTTTATTTTTTTTTTACTTGACATTGGGAAAAAAGGAGGAAAAGAACTTGGATCTCCTTTACAATATAAAGAAAGAAATAATGGTCGAAGTTTAGACCGCTCACAGTAGTTCTACCTTTTACAACTTCAGTTGTTAGTTGACAAAGTCTGAAAAGCATAAAATATTAATAAATATTATTGATACCACAATAATACCAAAGAGGATAATGTGGTTTAGTATTTAGTTGATGTTCTTCTACTCTCTAGGTTGAAGGTTTGAACCTCCACTTGTACAAAAATCTATTTTTTTTAAGTGTGTAATAATGGTCGGTCGATTCGGTTTAACCGACAACCTTGGCCACTAGAATCGACAACCGAACGCCCATGTGTGGGGCTTGCTAAGATAAAATGTAGTAGTACTATCTGCGTGAAAAATAAAGCCTTGTTTGTTTTACCAGTTTAATTTAGTTTAACTCGGTTTGAACAGTGAATAAAGTTTGAATTAATATTTGGTAAACATGTAGTTTGAATTACATTCGCTGTTTAAACTAAGTTAAAACTCCCCCCCCCCCCCCCCCCCCCCCCAAGTTCAGACGTTTAAATTATTTTTGAACAGTAAAAAGGTGCCCACTCTCTCTACTTTCACACCTACCAAAATACAAATTCAAATTTTATTCCCTGTTCAAATTAAAATTTTAACTGCACATCAAAATATCAATTCAAACTACAATTTAAACCATACAATTTGAACTTTTCCGTTCAAATCAATAAAATTCTAAGTAGCGAACCAAACAGGGGCAAAATTGTTTTTGAACAATTTGATAAGGATAATCTTAACAAATACTCATTGAAAGTGCATGAGTTAAGATTTTTACCCTTTACTCTTGATTCATAATCTTTTTAATCAAATAATTACACTAACAAAAGGATATTTATTAAGAATAAAGGGTAAATATCGAGACTCATACACTCTTTAAAGATCAATTCTTTATTTTTTCATTTGATGATAACTCTGCAAATAAATCACTATGGAAGGTTAAGTTATGGCCCCATTTATTTCACTAAGTCAAAAAAAATTTTAATAAAAATTTAAATTTAATTTTTTTTATTATAATATTTTTTCTCATATTAATTTATTTTTTAACACAAAATCTTAATTTAAAAGAGAACAAATCCATAACTCAACCTTCAACAGTCGAGCCCCTTTCAAAATTGCGGCTCTCGCTGGCTTTCAGAAGCTTCAAAAATTTTTGAAGCCTCTAGAAAAAAGTTTTTTTTTTGTCAGTTAAAAAAAAAAAAAAAAAAAAAGGCCTCTAGAATCCCTCAAAAAAATTGCCTCTAGAATCACACGCAAGCAACACAAGGAAACAACCCAAAAAGCGCCCTGACTCACAGGTGACACATGGCGGTTGTCGATTGGATGCAGTAATAGCTTGGAGACGTGGCGATCTGGGAGAGGACTAGGCAGGCAGGTGCACGTGGGAGATATGGGGCGCGAACTCTACAGCAGATATGCTGCTGTGGCTCGCTGACGCACGCTGGTTGACGCACTTGGCTGGGAATTAACTGACGCGCGAGTGGCCACCTCGGCATATTTCTTTCTCATTCTTGAATTTTTGGTCAAACCAGAAATCTCATTGGTAGGCAAGAATTAGTTGCATTTATTTTTCATTTCAAAAAGGAAAAAAAAAAGAAGAAAAGATTCGAGGGCAAACCAAAACTGTATTCTTTTCACACAGCCTGTCTTCCATCACCAAATTAATAATTTTTAATTAGTCAACGTGACATTTTGCATATATCTTTATTCTAATTAGTCAACCTGCTAGATACCTATCTCACACCAAGTTCTCCACTCTATTTATTGATGAAAATAAAATGAAAATTACAATAAGTACTTAATACTGTCGTAGAAAAACAATAAACAACCATATATATATATATATATACAACAGTAGAAAAATGAAAATAACACCTTATTAGCAACTGAATAAATAGCTCGCGGCAAGTGCAACCCCCAAGGAAAAAAGCGGAGACTCAACTACTCAAAAATTGGAAGAAATTACTACTCTAGAGTAGAAATGTCAATTGGATTGAGACGGTCCAGTCCAGCCCATTACAGTAGTTAATTCGGTATGACCTGACCTTATACTGTTATACACCGACCCGGCACGACAGAAAGATCTGGACTGGGCCTCATTTTTGAGGCCCACAGCCCATGCCAGCCAAAGCCTAGGCATGCGAAGGATTAGGCCTGCAACATGAAATTTTAATAAGGTTTGAGGCATTTTAGGATCAACTAGCCGACTTATGCCATTTAGTCAACTAATCATTTTCTTGTAATTATTCACATTATTTCAATAAAATCACATTAATAAAATAAACTCAACGACTAAACTGATACCTCTCGACGACTAAACTCAATCCTGACTTATGGAACCCTCGACGACTCTGGTATGAAATCTCGACCATGGTGCAACAGTTTGCATTAATGAAATAAATTCGATTGTTTAGTTGAATTTAGTTTAGCATTAACTAGGCTATGAATTAAAATGACTCGCTCTTAAATTAAGATGAAGCTTGAAACTCATTACTCTGTTTAATATTTGACGTCATATTTCATTTTGTTGGGACCTCCATAATATCATTTATCACGTGATTTTCATATTTGTAAAGATAAAACATACCCAAATCTATGTTTTTATCAAAAAGAAAAAAAATAAAGATAAAATATACCAGAATTTTACATTATTTAAATGTAAAAGCAAATATACATTTATAACGACATTAAACTCTTTTATATTTTTAAGATAAAAATTTAAGTTATTAGAAAGTACAATTTATATCATAGGATGTATAAAGGGTAAAATAAACTCGAGTTCTACATTATTTATATATACAAATAAAGTGAATTTATATCAATATTTATAGTCACATTTTCTTTTGTTGCAGCATCTCCAACTCCTACTTTCATTCTTCAGCAGTGTCTTCCAATGCCAAGAAAATGACTAAATGGAGAATCACAATATCTCTCTCTAAATGAGCAACGCGAATAAAAAACACAACAATAAAGTTATAATTAAGTAGCTACATAGAGGACGAGGAGAATGTTTATGATCAGAAAAAATTGTGGAGGAGAATCAATTAGTTGAATTTAGATTAGTATAAGTTAGGCCACAAATTAAAATGACTTGCTAATATTCGCCAGCAATTAAGATGAAACTTAGAACTCAAGGCATATCTAAGTTCCAAATTATAGATAGAAATCCACCAAGCCATTTGAGCCAAAAAGGAGGGATCCCAAGTGGACCTAGTCATAATTGAAGTAGAAACCAAGAAACCCAGAAAAGAAGCGCAGTTCATGCAATGCAATGCAAGCAACATTAAGGATCAATATGGTCGGCCGAAGAAAGTTCCTAAGTGGAACAAGTAGTGGTGGACTGCCTGCCCAACCAAACATTAAAAAGATCACTGAAAACCTTTTCGGCTAAGCCATGCCACCCACATCCGCAGTAATATATTTATATTTAAAATGTACATTGTTATACTCATCGTTATCGATGATGCATCACAACAGACATAATGAGTAACATAAACTCATTTAATAATAAAAATAAAGTTATTAAATCTCTCGTTGTTATGTGGCAATTTTGATGCACTGATATGTACGCCATAATTAAATATTATTTTTCTTGTTGAAAAACTAAAACACAAACAATATAATGATGCTCTAATATACAATCGATAATTTCGACACTATAACAACAAATACGATATTACTATGTGAAAGTTTTATTAATGGTAATAAATAACTTATTCTTTTAGTTACAAAATCAAAATTCAAACGTGATGACGAAACTCTCGTGCAATCGAATTGGTCGGTTTTGAGATAAAAGTTGAGTATTTCATGGTTCAAATTTTTTAATGTTACAGTCGATCGAGCAGGGCCACAAATCCACCACAAATGAAGCTCCTATTGCTCCAATCCAATTTGGAAAATCACCCACAATAGGAACAGCGGCTGTTTGCTTCTCACGTTTACTAAACTAATAATCCACTTTCCATTTTAACTTCCCTTAATTATACAAATTAGTCTACATCTTAAAGGCCATTCAACTGTCCACTTGATATCCGCAAGGACCAATATTGTACTCTCTAATAAATTAACAATTTATGCGCGGGTGATACTTTTTTCTTTTCTCTTCTTTTTTTTACTTGAATGTCATCTAATCTGAAAGCTAATTTTTTCCGAACAAAAGATTGGTAAAGTACATTGTTTGTTACTTGATCATTTCTTCTTCTGAATAACTCAAAAAAGATTTATTTATTTTTTAATGATGCAACATAATTAAGAATAAAAATATCGACACCAACAAAAATATTGAAATTTTTTTATTGAACAATATCGAGACGGATGCCAACATGGATAAAAACTAAACCATGTATAAATTGTGTCGATATTATGCCAAAATTCCACATGGACATAGCTTCCATCCAAAACCTACATTTACAATAATGTTGAAGAAATAATGATAAAATTATTGATACTTACTTCTTTGACTATAATTAGGTTTTCTTGTATTGTGTGTATTGAGAATAAATACCAGTGGCAGTCATAGTCTAGTGCATTGAGTTGTATTTAATAGTGTTCCCTTTGCAGCCCCATTAAATCTGAATATCGTTATGCTTAATTTAACTACTTCTAGAATCTTCATTGGGACTTGGCCTGTGATTATAGTGTCATCACATATCTACAAAAATTCCTTGTTTGAAATGAAAGTTGTCCATACTCCAAGCTCCAAATCAACATACGCATGGAAAGAAAAAAGAACTTATTGATTAAAAAAATTGGGAAACTAGTGCTAGTGTTGTGCATATCACCGTTGAAACTTGAAATAGCCATAATATTATATACATGTATATTCCGGAACCAGAGAAAGTGACAGTTATGGGAAGAACATGGGTAGCTTATTATCGACTGCCTTCCCCATCGCATCTTTTCTGTTATTCCGTTTACCTTTTTTTTTTTTTTTTTTTTTTCTCTTTCTCTCTCTCTCTCTCTCTCTCTCTCTCTGAACCTGTCATATGCACACTCCACAAACTCCAAAATAAATAAATAATAATAATAATAAAAAAAGCCAAAGCCAAATGCCTATATGGAATTGGTCGGTTCCCGCCCCCAAAATATGTTAAAAAACAAACGTAAGGTGCAGGTAAAAAGTTTGAAGCAGCTTCCACTAACTATCCCTATTATATATATACATATATTCTACCTTTGTGGTGTATATGTTTCATATATGCATTCCCTAGTTTAAAAACCTTAATAAACTACTTTGGCAACTTGTTCTCTTGCTTAGTTTAACTTACTCTATTCACTCTGAGTCTCTCACACTGTGGTCACTCACTCACTTGCAGCAATTACCACTATCCTTTGAGTTAGCTTGGTTAGCTTGGTTTTCGCAACATTTCCTATTGGCAGCACGACTTTTCAGATTTTGGTCCCAATTCTTGAAATTCAAGTGAGCTTAAGTATTAACTAAACATGAAGGATTTTCGTTTGTCTAATTTGGTTGTGCTGTTGTTATGCATTTCCCTCCTTTGCTTAGTCCACTTGACACAAGCTAGGAAGCACCATTTGAAACACAAGCACTTTCACCATCACAAAGGATCACATATATCACAACCTCCTTCAACTTCACCAACACCCGAGCCCGTGGCACCTGAGCCCCCGACACCCATGCCTGTTCCTGAGCCTGCTGAGCCACCTTACAATGATGACAGTCCAATTACGAATTCTAGTGGAGTTTTCGACGTGAGAAAATTTGGCGCGGCTGGAGATGGGGTGACGGATGACACGGATGCATTCAAGATGGCATGGGACACCGCCTGCCAGAGTGACTCTGCTTCCTCACTTATCCTTGTTCCCAAGGGATTCTCCTTCATGATTCAGTCCACCATTTTCACTGGTCCTTGCAAATCAAGCCTTGTGTTTCAGGTATTGGCATTTTGGTTTTTATTTCTTTGAGCCAATTTCTTAGAAAAGAATAAGACTAACCAGTTTTGGTACAAAATGGTGACTTAAGGTTGATGGAACTGTAATGCCTCCGGACGGACCTGATTCGTGGCCAAATAACAGCAGTAGACGCCAATGGCTTGTCTTCTATAGAATCAATGAAATGGCATTGCAAGGAGGTGGCCTAATTGATGGAAGAGGTCAGAAATGGTGGGATCTCCCCTGCAAACCCCACAAGGTATGTCTCTGCTTATTCCTAAATAAAATCGAAAAAAAAAAAAACCAGTTTCATGACACTCAATTGTAATTTCTTCTCAATTCCGCACGAAATAGTTAATATTAATTTTATAGAACTTGCATAAATAAATTTTTTCATTATGTGTATCATTGTTCATTTGTCATTACTAAAATTTTGAAATATTTCATCAAACGTGTCACAGGGAAAGAATGGAACTGGACCATGTGATAGCCCCATTGTAAGTTAAATAAATGTCTTGCCAACATCTATATATAGTTTAAAGTTTTTGCTAAGTGAGAACTGAGAACTTGAATTGTGATGCAGGCAATCAGGTTTTTCATGAGCTCCAACTTGACAGTACAAGGACTTAGGATCAAGAACAGCCCGCAGTTCCATTTCCGATTCGACAGCTGCCAGAATGTTCATATAGAATCTATCTCTATAACAGCCCCTGCACTGAGTCCGAATACTGATGGGATTCACATAGAGAACACAATTGGTGTTGAAATCTACAATTCAGTCATTTCTAATGGTCTAAAACCTCACCTAATTAATTTCAGTTATCCGTTAATTAATCTCGATCAGAAAGCTTCTCAAAAAATACTAATTATTTAATGATCTTCTCTAAAGGTGACGACTGTGTATCAATTGGATCAGGCTGTCATGATGTAAACATAAGGAACGTCACTTGTGGACCCGGTCATGGAATAAGGTATTACTCTAATCAGTACTTTTTACCCGTAAGATCAAGATTTATGTATTTTCTTTCAGCTTATAAAATTCTTTACATTTTCCACCTCAGCATTGGGAGTCTAGGCAATCACAACTCATGGGCATGTGTGACGAATATCACGGTACGAAAATTATTTGACCAAAAAAAAAATCTTTTCTATTTTTCGTATTGTGTCCCCACTGAAAAACAAAAAAATTATCCGACTTTGTGTTACTAGGTCAAAGACTCGGTGATAAAAGCGTCGAACAACGGAGTCAGGATCAAGACATGGCAAGGTGGATCTGGAGCAGTATCTGGAGTGACATTCAGTAACATTCACATGGACAATGTGAGGAACCCAATTATAATAGACCAATTCTATTGCCTGCCAAAGAATTGTGCCAACCAGACCTCGGCAGTATTCGTATCAGACATATTGTACGACAACATAAAGGGCACATATGATGTCCGGAGTCCACCAATGCATTTTGGGTGCAGTGATTCTGTGCCATGCGCCAACTTGACACTCTCCGAGGTTGAGCTTCTTCCGGCTACTGGGGACATAGTTTTGGACCCTTTTTGTTGGAATGCTTATGGAGAATTGCAGACACTCACTATTCCACCAGTTTCCTGCTTGTTGGAGGGTGTTCCTAACTCCAAATTGGACAATAGTGACAAGGGTTATTGCTCATGATTTATTTACTTTCATGCATGGCTAGTTTAATATGTACTAAACCAATATTATATATAAATATATGTATATAATTTGAAAGGGAATCATGATAATAATAAATCTGATTCTATGGTCAGGATATATATGTAGGAGTTGGGTTCTTATATTTGCTCATCCCCCATATATGGAGTGTCATTTGGAGTAACTTAAAAGATATGCTTGGTTTTTGCTCTTGCATATCTATGTAATAGAAGTATATTATATGCTATTCCACCTAAGGACCAATTTGGTATTGCTTTTATAGAGGTTTTAGGAGTACTTTGCAAGTAATGTATTTGACATAATTGTGTGAAATTTTTTTGCAGAAATACCAATGCACTCTTACAATTATTTCGACTCTGCTAATATTTCTACTTTGCCTTGTAAAATTTGTTCTAAACATGCGATGGGAAATTTCTAGCAAATATCATTGGTCTCTTCAATCTATTCATTGCTTATCTTTCTTACTAAAAAAAAAAAGAAAAAAAAATTGAAAAGTAAACAAATAAAATATACAATGGCGACATCAAGTACCTAGATCATATAACATTTTGTCATCAAATGACAAGTTGATGAAACAAGGATATATATGGATGCGGCGGAATCATGAGAAAGTTATTTATTATTAAGAGGCCCTTTTACTTTATAAAACGAATGAAAAAGTAGAATATTCCAAACTTTCAAAATTGGTGCAAAAGTAGCTAGCTAGGATACAAGAAAGTATCCAGAGTATAAATACAGAAAATGAGACTGACATGTAGATATATACACATATAACGTAATGTATATAATATGATATAATATAATATAATATATGTTAATAATCTTGCCTCATCTCTTTGTAAATCTTTTATACCAGGACATTAACACACCATGGAATTTCCACAGAAGAACAAGTTGCTTTTATTCACCAGAAAAGAGAAGAATTGAATTACAGAGAAAAATCCCCTTTCTCATAAATCTCTCTTATTTTCTCTCTCCTATTTTCGGTTATGAAAAATGCTGTCCAATAAAATACTCTATTTGCCTATTTATATCTTAAAATACAATCAAACAGAATATGCCATATAGCTAACTAAACCATTAACAGCTTTTCTCATTTCTTATCCTATTACAACCAACTGAATAAAGAACCACTATATAAAAATAGAATATAATATAATATATGGTAGTAATGTAAGAGAAGAATATAAACAGGTATATATTGTCGGATGCGCCACTAACTTTGGTATTTGAAGTGAAAAAAAAAAAGCCCTCTTTTGCATACTTTGTTTTGCACGCGTAGGGATTGGGAGGGTTTATCATGATTGGGAGTATTATGATATATATGATATGAGAAGGGTAGAGAGGGTAGACTTAAGTGCCCTGAAAAAGTTGCCAGTCGGTGCACGGGGCTTTAATCCACTCAGTATTCTCTCCACCCACCCAACAAATATACCTTTTTCTCTATACGACTCATTAATGACTCTCAATCTTATAGTCGTCTTGACAATATTTGCTAAGTCCTTGCCAATTAGTACTCTTCATATCAATTGACATAAATCATAGATTTATTTTTTTTTAGTTAGTACACGCGCACACACACACACACGCACATATATATATATATATACACAAGAGTTTGAAAGCGCATTTTATTTGCTTTATCCATTAGTTTAAAACTTTTACAATTTTTGGTGATGCTTATAGTAATAGGCGGTTAAATGTTATCCTTATGTAATGAAGTTGAGAGGGATTAGTACATTACAGTCAACAAAAATAACGAACTAAGGATGTTGAATAACAAAATGTGGAATTATTTTTTTAATCTTTGACCTAATTCCGCCTCCTCATCATCGTCATCACAATCATCATCATCATCATTATTAACATACATTTATAGTTAATCAGCTATGGCTTTGTTATTTATTTATTTATTTTTCTTTTTTTAAATGTTGCAGATCCAATTCTAAATTAAAATACAAAAATTTACGGTCACTGAGAGATCTTAAATACACATTTATTTTCACTGGTAACTGATAGTGGTGGCATAACGGTAAAAGATAAACTTATTTTCTCTAATATAGTATCTACGGATCAATTCTCCTTATATGTAGTGAGGTGGGAATTGTGTCTATTTTTGGCCTGTCTAATATGACTTAGTCTGATGTGATTTTGAACACTTTATATGTTAGTTGATGAAAGTATTTATGGTCAGACTTTTTCCCGCTCTACTTGTGATCCCAATAGATTACTAAATAATCGTTGGATGGAGACGTGAGTACACTAAATACTTGTTTCCCTTTTTATTTTGAGAAAAAGAAAGTATTTTCCATATATTTTGTAATTATCTACGCATGAAGTTTCTCTAGGAATCCAATCTCTATCCAGCGAGAGGTACTTTCAAAGCTCTCCAAAAACCGTGATGCAATATTGCTTCTTTTACTATCTTTTCTTCGTACTATAATGGAAAGTTTATCTTACATGGGACTCTCCATATCGGAATCTGAGAGACCAGGGCCAAGCATCCTCAAAAACTATCCCATCTCTGGAAAAGCAAACAATCTGATGAAAAATTATTGATGTCAAGGGTTTCAGAAATTGGGTGTTAAATGTTATAATTTTGGAGTGCTCGATTGTATGGGGCAGGAGCCCAGGAAGACTTAATAGTAGTGCTTTTGTCTTTTGCAGCTTCGGAAAAGTGCTAAAAGCACCAGAAGATCTAACTGCCATAAACATCGTCTGCTAATATTGTCACATAATATATATATATATATATATATATATATATGGTCATAGAAGGCTGCCTAAAGTTTACCAAAAAACAAATAAAGAGAAAGGAATCTATTATCTACCCCACTAACACCACACCTCTACCCACTACTACGAACATTATCTTATACGCACATATAAGTATTATTTTACTAAATATATGTATATAGTCGCTATGATATCAATGATCAAGTTTTGTTTTGGTCACAATTAAAGCATGTCTATTAAATTAATGCATATCTATTAGCTACCAAAATTGGTTGCTAAACCTTTTCTTCGAATCATATCTAGCGGCGACCAAATTTTGATTGCGGAAAGTTGCTATTATTTTTTTTTTTTTTTGGGTAGCGGAATGATAATTTTCTTGTAGTTGTAGATTCATTTCATGGTGCCTCGCAATGGACGGAAGAAAAGAAATGTGAGGCACATGCAAAAGAGATTTTTGCACACATCTAGCAAATTATTAACACGACTCATTAGTGGTTAATTGCAAGAGGATCCAGATAAATCATGAGTTCAATAGCATTTACGTAGAACTGATAGATCTAATCTTGAGTTTGTTGAGAGGCTGATCAATAGTATTTCGTAACGCTTCTTTCCCTGTGAAATCTAGTAATGGGGTCGCATCAAAGTGAGAACAAAAAAAAAAAAAAAAACTATCTAAAATTACATTTCGCAGTTTTCTCGTATGCCAAACAGAACGTGGCCGGAATTTACGTACGTTCCGAGTGAGTACTAAAGGGAGTATTGTGCTATATGCATTTAAAATGAGAAATTTGTTACGTTTGAAAAAGACAATAACAAGTTGTCAAAAAAAAAAAAAAAATAGAAGACGTTAATATGAAAATGACATATAATAAGAAAACGACACTGTAAATATACTTAGAAAAAATAAATCAAAGGACAAAAACTAGAAACGAACGACAGCAATATGAACACGATATAAAATAAGGTAGAAAGCAAGCAATAGAAAAGTTAAAAGAAAAGGAGCCGGAAATCACACGATAATGTAGCAAAAACGACAGGAAACATAAAACGACATTGATAGTAAAAAAACGATAAATATGCTGCAAGAAACATAAAACAAGAAAACTATCAAAACGACAGTCAAATGAAAACACAACAAACTTTAAGGAAAACGACAACAATGAGAATTGAAAAAATAGTAAAAACAAATAAAACGACAATAAAGTGGAAAACACGACATTTTTATTAAAATGATGTAAATAGTGAAAACGACAATAAATTCAAACGACTGAAAGTATAGACCACGACAACGTGTAAGAGGTCAGCAAAAACATTTTTAAAAAATAGATAAAGGACAATAGTTTTGTTTTTTTTTTTTTTTTTTTTTTTGCTTGAATAAAGGACAATAGTTAATAGTTAAAAGAAAAAGAAATATACAACTAACTGCACTTTCCTTTTCTCTCATTAATTTCCAGAAAAGAGTTAAAGACTAACCAGCTCATTTCCTTTTCTTTTCGGGGCAACGGCGTACACTGACATTTTTGGGACGGCCCAGGCCCAAGAAATGCCAAACAGCTCATCTCCAAGATGATATCACATATATATATAAATATATATTAAAACCTATATCTAATGCCTCTGTTATGATTATTGCATAATATGATTAATTTCTACCAAACAAAGATTGCATAATCCGATCACTTTTTTTAAATAAATAAAAAACACACATTATTCACATTCATGATGTGGTCATTGATCTAGTTTTTAGTTATGATTTATATGGTTTTTTAATTGGTTTGGACCGTTTTGGTTGTGGTTTTTCTTCTTGTTCATGGTCTGGTACTTTTGATATATGTGTTTGTGTGTGTATAACTGAAATTCCTAGATTAATTATACTCGGTTGTTTCGTGATTAGCTTTTCAGCTTATATAAGTAATTACATATTAATGTAAAGTTGGCTACTAGCTAGCTAGCTAGCTGACGATCGAATACAATTGATGGCGCTCAATTATATATATATATATATATATATATATGCCCAACTTTGTCGGATATATGATTACATATTGCACATGGTAATGTCTTGTGTACAGGACTATTATAGGTTCAGTACATATATTTCCCTTTAGTTTTCGTGGAATATAATCATACTTATTACAAGCTTGAAATAAAAAATAATTAAATAGAACAACTTTTATATATAGTTGGTAGGCTCGTGCCTCACATTGTAGGTAAACTTATCACTGTAAACTCAAACATTTTTTGAGAAAGGGGGAAAAGACAATGATAATCAGATGCTATCTTTTCACTTTAAAAAAAGAACCAATAAAAATAAATGCCATATTCCGTAACAATAATATTGTTATAAGTATAATAGTAATTGCGTCACTCTTATAGATGCAATGACGCAGCAAGTGTCCAAATCTCCGATGATGCCGTCCCACGCAAACCCAATATCATAATGTAAAATTTATCAAATCAAATGGACATTGATTCTCTCTCGAGGGGATGCCCTTCCAGCAACTAAAAAAACAAAAGAGTTTCTGATAGAGGATCAAAAGATATCTTATCATTAATATTTTGTCGCCTTTCATAAATCACAAATGAGTGTCAATAAGAATATCTTACAGTAAAAAACCATTTTAATTTCTTTATTTTTAAGAAAAATGTGCAATTAGTTTATTGATCACATATATTCATACATATATGTGTTTTGTCGGGTAACGAGCATATGGCCATTTGAGATAAAACAAAGGTGGCATTTAAGTAATTATATTTAAAAAAAAAAAATTAATCCAAAACATAGAAAGATTTTTATTATTTAAAAAAATAAATAAATGCATCATTTATTTTACCGATTTAAATTTTAAATTTTAAATTTTTATAATTAAAATTTTTTAAAAATATTACATCGAGTTTTTTTTCTGATATAATTAAAATATCTTTAAAATATCAGTGTAAACAAGTTTTAAAAAAAAAACAGCAGTACATAATGATTAAACACCATGACGGTGACCATTCCACAGTTCAGAGTCAAAGAAGCAACCAAGAAAGTAAGGTCTTTATAAGTCATGTTCTAGTCTTTATATATTGGGAAGAACTATACACTTAAAAAAAAAAAATCTCAGCATTAATTCTACAAAAACATTTTAGATATGGAGAGAGTAAGCAAGAAGAGGAAGATATGCCAAGTTTACGAAGAAGAAGAAGAAGAAGAAGAAGAAGAAGAAGAAGAAGAAGAAGAAGAAGAAGAAGAAAAGATCGAGAAATTCTATACTCTCATCAAAAGTATTCGCGAGGCTCGCAAACGTTTGATGAAGGGCTCAGATCATGATGATCATCAGATAATCCAAAAGGAAGAGAAGCAATTTGCAGTGTGGGAGCCCTCTTTCCAACGTGAAGATTTCATGGAAGATCACCATGATGGTGATGAGCGGTTAAAAAACCCTCTTGTGTCAATACGTGTAGGTTCTTCTTCAGTCAATAAAAAATGAGTTGAGATGATCAGAAAGAAGAGTTAGATCTAAGGCTTTCGCAAGACAGTTCTTTCTTCATTGTGATCAGACAACGTTGAAGGTATGAAGATCATTTGTAACGACATCAAAAGTTCATTTCAGTGTTTTTTTTGTTTTTTTTTTTTTTTTTTTTTTTTTTTTTTTTTTTTTTGTGGTTGATGAAATGATGAATAAGCTAATAGCTGGGTTGTACAATTTGAAAACTAATTAAGTAGTTCAAATTGGGTTCCGAATAGATGATCGAGTAAACTTTTGTCAATGAGTATTAACCTATGAGTTGTATTGTTAATTAGCATATATTATTGTTGCTGGTCTATATTATATTAGAATTAAGTTGCAAAATCAGTCGTTTAATCTTTTTCTATAATTTTTCTTGCGCCACTAATTTCAGTTAACGTGTGATTTGTTAATTATGAGATGGTTAACTTAAAAATTCAAGAACTTCATGAATCATTATCAGAATGATTGTGTTCATTTTAAATTCTTTTCTTTTTTCCGTGACCCTTTTCTCAGGGAAAGAAAACAGAAATGAGAGAGAAAATTTATACTAGAAAGTTTTAGAAACAATTTCTTTTTTCCCAAATTATATCCATTTTCTTTATTTATATAAAAGAATTTTCCCTCCTCGAAAGGCTTTGAGTAATTGCGAGGCTATCAATATGAGTTTACATCATATTAACGCACAAGTGGATACGGATTACGCTGTGTTCGATGGTTTGCCATAGAGGTTTTTGATTGTTGACAACTGATGCGACTATGATTCACATAGCACTTCTAGTGGAACTGTAGAGGTTTTTGTTCTACTTTGGAACGTGATAAACAATTAACGAACGTTTAGTTTATAAATTTAGAATCATTCTCAATTTATGTGTGATTTTTATAAGAAAAAATATTATAATAAATAACCGATCATGATTTGAATAATGATACGAATTCACCAACCAAACGCAAAATGTATCATGTATGGATGCCAACGACATTAATTATCCCGCATACCATTAAATTTAGATTAAAAAATTATAAGAATTTTACAATAGGGTATGAAAAAAATATATTCTATTAGTTAGGCTCTTTTTTAATTGTCAAATTTGTATTAGGTTCGGTATGTTTCAAATAATTTTTTAATTAGATTTTGATCACTAAATTTAACTTTTAAAAATATGCACTATTAATAGAATGATCTATTATAAAAAGCTCTAAAAAATTAAATATTATGATACTTCTAAATTTATCTTACATTTAAAAGACCATATTAATAGTAGTTTCTTGTATACGAGGAGAAAAAGATAATGTAAAGGAGTTTGGCTATTCTTTGCCTGGTATTCAACTGGAGATATTAATGTTTGCCTCTATTTTTAGGAATTATGACTATATAACGTCATTAGAAACAATATTTATGATTTATCAGGGCAAATAACTTGCAAAAAAAAAGAGAGAGAGAAAGATAAACTTTTTGTAGGGTAGATGGACAAAATAGTAATTTCAGTTGTATAGGATTTTAACACGTGTATGTATTACTTGAAATAAATTTTTCATATAGTGTAAATTACGGATGTTTGCAACTTTTTTCCCCAAGGAAGAAAGTTGACATGCTTCGGTACTTTCAAAATCGGAAAAAATATATATTATAATATATATATATATATATACATATATATAATTTTGCAAGTCCAAAGGACGAAATGCTGCACTTTATTTTTAAAGAAGAACAACAAATCTAATCTAATTTAATTAAAATGTCACACTCTAAATTTTCTTTTTAAAGTGAGGAGGACAGGGCACCCAAATTCCAAAGAGTAGATTCAAAGCCACGCACCCCATCTCCCCACTCCAATCGAGGATGGTCTTGACTGTTGTAATTCGAGGCCAATGATGAAATATAAATATTAACAAAATGTTATAATCTATACATAACTGCACATATATATATATATATATATTTATATGGAAGAGCTTATGGTTACATTCTTATTATAGTTATCTATTAAATATAGAAATTTAATGACTTAATTTAATAAGAATTTAATTTTATTAATTGTTATAGATTTTTTAATTAATTATTTAATTTATTGTAATCATCACATTAATATTTTACCGTTAAAACAATCATATTCATATATATGCATATATTCTAACATGTATACCACGGGTGGCCTAGTCCGTAGTCGGGATTTGTGGTCAAAAAACAATGTTGGGTGGTTCACTTTTAATTTTATATATCCGGAATGTTAGCACATTCAATACGATTAAGATGAAACTCTCCAACTTTATATATACGAAATATCAATCCAAATTTGCCAGAAATCAGCTACATATGGACCAAAACATCAACTTTTCAGACTTCAATATTATTCCCAATTGGCCTTTGTTTCTATGATCAATGAATCAATTGAACCAAAACATAACTTTAAAGGGGTCATCCTTACAAATGGCTTTGCTTTTAGAAGCTGCACGTTAGAATATAGGAATGGACTCTCATGGGGAAAAAAAAGAAAAAAGAAAAAGGAGAGGTAAAGAGAGGAAATGGTAGAGAAGTTTCATGGTGAGAGCCATGGAAGAGCATTCACATAGAGCAGGGCGAGTAAATATATTATATATATTGCTGTGTAAGCTACTAGTATATAATATAACTAGACTCCTATTTACTATTTAGGATTATGTTTGAAAATACTCCATGAATTATGAACCTTGTGTCAAGTTGCCGCTTAAATTTTAAAATGGAGCATTCTCACTCCCTCGTCTATATAAAAGTTGTAAAAACAGTCCTTATGTCATCTTCTGTCTATAAATTTGATGGAAAAACTGACGATTTGGAGAGGAAATAAAAAAAAAAGTTTTTGATGATTGTCTTCGATTGATCTCGATTTCAGTGGAGTACCAAAAGCGATTCATTCGGGCACAAAGGAATTGGATTTGGGCGAGGTCCTTCTTGACATAGGAGAGCTTTGGAGAATCGATGGAGGGTGGAGGTGCTTGCTCCGCCACCCATTTTCGCTGCCATTTTTCCTTCTCTATGGTCATTGTTGATGGTGAAAATTCGTCAACAGAAATATAATAAATTTTGAAACGGTTTGCGCGAATTTAATAATCTTAAATGCGATCAAAGACAATTGAAACAATAAAAACACACGAGAATTATAATGGATCACTTTTAATTTAAGAGTTGCGTTCACTATGGAGAAGAGAGAATCCATTAACCTTTTAGAAGAATTACACTCTACTGCTCTCAATGAGACCTCTCCCTTTTTCAACCTACAATCACTTATTTATATTGTTGACCATTGTCCCAACTGTCTTCCCTATTTAATTATGGGATAATTTTCTCATCTTTTGGGATGATTTCCTGAAAGATTGAGCTTACAATCAATCGGAACGATTTTATTGCTTAAATTTCATATATTTGAATTACAAATAGCAAATTCCGAAACAAATGTCGCATCTCTCGACTTGCGTATGTTCGACATCATAAGAGCTCTCAGAACTATCTTTGTCTACAACTGTTGGTGCGGTCAACCTCTTTTGAATATCTCACCCTTAACTTGCGGTTTACCCCTAAGAGGGTAGTCGTCCGACGTGACGGCCAACGGCCAAGACTGAGCTGCTCTCGATTATTTAATGCCATCATTTAGGGTTTAAAATTTTATCCTACAACAGCGTCGTTTGTTTCAAACAGAGATCTGAGTTGGTCATTTCTTGATGGAGCCTTTGCTGCTTTGCACGTTTGATCAACCAATAAACAGAATGACCTTTGAAATTTGAATTTATTGAACTTAAAAAAATCCAAGTCCTTTGTGCAGATTCTGAGTTTTTTTATTTTTTTATTTTTATTATTATGCAAGACATTCAGTTATTTTTATAGACGGATGTTAAGAGAATGATTGTTTTTGTCACTTTTATATAAATAAAAGGGTGAGAATGCTACATTTTAAAAATTAGGGGACAACTTAACACAAAGTCTATAGTTCAAGGTATTTTAAAAATTAATCCTACTATTTATATATTTATCGATCTTCAATGCGAATAATTGTAAGTATCCCGTAAGTTCATATATATTTGACGCCATTCAAGACCACGTGATGATCACTAGCATGCCATCTTTATAAATATGATGTGAATATATAATGGACAAGTGATCAGGAAGTTTTTTGTAGTTTTGCGAATTTAAAAGCTGGCAGGCTCAATTTCTTTTTTTTTTTTTTTAATGATATGAAGTTGTTTACACCCTGTACATATATCCTTTTATAAATTTTTATCTATATATAAAAGAGTACGTGGGTGGTTCCTATCGATTAAAGTAACATCATAAATTTAAAATTATCATTTATAATTCTAATTTTTAGAATTTAAATTTATTATGAGAAAAAAATACTATAACATAATTAAAAATAATGATCTTAAATTTAAAATAAATGTCACCTTAATCTACGTACACGTACGTACATACTAATTGGAAAAAAAAAAAATCTACTTACTTCGAGAAAAATTAGTACTATTAAAAATTCAAGCCACGTCTAATTGTATTGGATGATAGTTGGGCAGTCAAATGAGATGACTGCCCACTTCCCATTTGTTCTATCAAAATGGTTTGTCACACCCAGAATTAATCCAGTTGTACTCCTGAAGCAATAATTTGATGAAGCATGGTCATATATAATAGCGCCATTGCATGTTGTAATATTTACTCAAGCAAAAAAGTCTAAAATCTGTGGGTTATTTTTTTTGCAACAAAACTCAGAAAAAGTTTAAACTTAAGTTAGAACTTTATTTAAGTTTACGTTCTTTTAAGTTTTAATTTTATTCAACTTTACTCAACTTTATTTGAATTACAACTTCAACTCAAGTTATAACTTAAATTTTATTTAAGTTTACGTTCTTTTAAGTTTTAATTTTATTCAACTTTACTCAATTTTATTTGAATTACAACTTCAACTCAAGTTATAACTTAAATTCAACTCAAAAATTACAGTCAAATTACACTCTAACAGAACAACCTCTGAATTTTTCAAATGTTCTAGTGCTAGATCGAAGTGGAGGTCAAGATCATTAATTACATATAAACTAATTAGTAATTATTAAATCAAATAAATATCAATTAATTAATACTTTAATTTGTGTGCTGGGCAGCCAGACGACGTTATCACACATACGTCACCAAGCATCTCTCTAATTCATTATTCCTTTTTTTTTTTTTTTTTTTTGGGGATGAAATTCATTGATCCTATATATGTATATAGGGTCCACCTCACAATAATGTATTGCCTCTTTGACATCAATAAATTCGACAATCCAACCCCGCGCGTCACAATGATGACGCCAATAACACAGTCATCCTTACTACTTTTACCATCTAGCCCCTAACAACACAAGAAATTTTCTAGTAGATAGTAAACAAAAAATAATATTTATTCTGATTGAGGTAAAATCTCATACTATCCATTCATTTAGCGAGACTTACTTTATCAAGTAGCAGGTTTAATTTTGGGAAGAATAAGGGTGCTTAATACAATAATAATATATAGTTTTAAATTACCAGAGTCTCATTAAAAGTTTGTTTATTTCGTAAGTTAATGCGATTTGAATCAATAGTTTCGCGGATTCGAATTTTTAATTCGAGCTAAGATGTGATTTTTTTTAAGAGTTTTTAATTGTAGCAGAAAAAGTTAGATGTGACATTTTCTGAGACCTTTTAACTATAAAAATTTATAACTGAAAACTTGAATTAGTGAAATGAAGGAGACAAATATTCAGATGTGTATTGGATAGAATGATTTTGAAACTTGGATGTGACGTTGGAATTCGTCTAAAACCGATTTTGAAGAGCTTAAGCAGTAGGCTCCTTCCTTTATAGATACATACAATTTGAACCCATTAATTTGTTACAATAAAACCATAACGGCAATAGTTTTTTTTATAATTATTTTAAATGATCATCTATCTCTTACCTAATTCCCTTTGAAAACTTATGTATATCGTTGATTGAAGCATTGAAAGGCAGGCAATTTAATATATATATATATATATATACATGTATATAAATAATATTTGAGTGTGGTTTTAATGATTAGTCTAGTATTTATCATCAATCATTGCTTTTTAATTATGAGAAATTAATCAGATAATTGTAATAAATTTATTATTTGATAAAAAAATTTATGACAAATAATAAGATTAGAATCTTATCATATTAATAAGATTAAATTTTTATCATATAACTATTAAAAACTCGTACACATATTCATTCAAATATATGTACGTATGTATATGCCTTTGTCAACGACAAATACGGGTGGGTGACAAGAAAATTTGTCACCGTGTAACATATATATTAATTTCTGGTGTAACTAGAATCTTATACTAAATGTGAGCTATCGTTTTTAACGGGTTGTGTTCCTACATCAGGAAGGTCCAATATCACTTTGAAAATATGTCTTACTAGTCTACAGTCTACAGTAATGTAATTATTTAACATTTCAATATTCTTAACTTTCTAGTAATGTAATTATTTAACATTTCAATATTCTTAACTTTCTAGTAAAAGTTCTCTATCTTCGCAATAGGGTCTCACATGCAAGAGCATGCTTTGCCGTGTCTATATGAGTTGAGTTTCCAACCCTTTGTCCCCAAATTTCAAAAAGAGAAAATAAGGGGAGGGAATATAATAATCCTAGTAAAAATTCTTTGGTACAGTACAAAATTCCTCTATTGATACTGTTAATTGTCGGATTTTTATTAAAATTCGTTAATATTTTATTTGGATATAATGTTGGTGCTGATCTCGCATTACCGATAGAATAACTTTCTTTTTTGTCATCTCTTATGATCTTGTTATTCATAATTAACATTTTTTTTTATCAAACACTTATGAGACGTTTAGTTCATATATTAGAATCATGTGATTAGAATTATTTTCGATTTATGTGTATTTTTTGTGAGAGAAAATACTGTAGTGAACCATGAACCATAATTCAAATCATGGTTTGAATCCTCCAACCAAACGTCCCCTTAGGCCCGTTTAGTTTGCTGATTCAAGTTGAGATTTAACTTTATGTGAGAACTTTTTACTGTAATAAAAAAATTAGATATGACTCTTTCTGAAAATTTTTTACTGTAATAAAATTTGAATCAATAAAATGAACAAAACCTTAATTAATTTATTAGGTATAACAAATGCTCGTACAATATTATATTACATAAAGAAAAATGTCGCGAGAATGCGCTAAGTCGTCTGTATTACAACTCTAGCTTTTGAAAATATTATAAATGTCGGCCTTAATAAAAAAAAGTGCCTTTAATTCTGGAGACTCTTTCTAATTGCTAAATAATACATAAAGTGGATCAAATATTGTTTTTTAATTAGGGTCAAAAACATACGCGATGAGGTAGAGACTAAGGAGACAAATATCAGATGAGGGCGGCGCCTATATCCATCCTTTTAAAACACATGTGTGTTTTGTTTTTCTCGCTATTTAAAAAAAAAAAGAAAAAAAAAGCTCAAGCTGTCACGCTAAATGAGGTAGAGATTAGGTCTCATTTATTTCGTTGATTCGAGTTTAGAATTTAAATTGAGATGTGATTTTATGTGATAGTTTTTTACTGTAGGAAAAAAGTTAGATGTAATTGTTTGTGAGAGCTTTTTACTGTAGAAAAACTCAAATTTTAAACTCAAATCAGCAAAGTGAACGGAGTCTAAGTGATTTACCGCACAAGACACACGCTTTAAATGAGGTCTTATTTTATTTCACAATTTAAATTACAACTCAAGTTTTATTATTATAGTTTTTTTTTATAAAAATTTAAATTTGTTTATTTTTTACTACAATATTTTTCTATTAATTTTAGTTGCGAAACAAACATATCCTAAACATTCCACATTGCAAATGGGTCGATTGGGTCTAATAAAAAAAAAATTGTTCTTGCTAGTTTATCAGTTCTCATTTAAAAAAAAAAAAAAAAATATATATATATATATATATATCAAGGATAAGATGAGGCACAAGATTAATATTTACTACATAGTACTTATCATGCAGTATTTAACGTCAGAATAGCACTGATTTTCCAAAGTTCCTCGCAATCCTTCTCCTCATATATACATATATATATTATTTTTAAGAGAATGTGAAATTTCATTCAAATCAATACAAAGACTTTGCAATACAATGTATAACCCTCAAAGAAACCAGTTCCATTAGTACAATTTAATCAAGCTCAACAGATGAGAGGCCTCGGCCTTGCACAAAACCCATACCACAACGAGGGAGTGAAGATATATAACTGATCAAGTTTCTTTATTGTTCTTCTCTTATATAAGTTAAGCTTCAGGAAACTAGTTACGGGTCAATAACTAAGCTGTGTTTGGAGTTATTTTTGTTTTTATTTTTTACGTTTTTTGAGAAAAAAATAAAAACAGGAGAAAAACGGTATTTGACACAATTATAAATAAAAAACAAAAATGAAAATGATTTTTTAGTTCAGTATAAAATGAGAGAGAAATGAAAAATAATTTTAGTCATTTTTCATTTTTTATTTTTATTTTCTCCTCTCTTGAGTAGAGAGAGACATTAATGAATTTTTTTATACTGAAAATAATCTTTTAAAAAAATTACTAAACACATTTTTAAAAATAATTTATATTTAAAATTAAAAACATTTTTATTTTTATTTTTGTATAAAAAATAAAATTATTTTAAAATGAGTTTCAAAGAAACCATTATTTTCTTCTAATTCTCTTATATTCTCTTAAAATATTTAATTGAGATGAGGTAGGAGATCAATATTATACATTTTCAGTACAAATCTTTTTTTTTTCCTTTTTTGGCTGGAATCCAGTCCATATCATCTTTTGCTGAATAGAATCCAGTACACGGAAACCTGTGGAAAAGAAAAGAAAGGTAGAAAAAAAAAACTAAGGAAAGAGAAATCTTAGAGAAATATAAATTAGGGAAAAAATATTACAAATACAACACGTGTATAAAGTTGTAAATATAAAAAAAAATAATTCTTTTACTTGACACGCGTACAAAATGTTTCTTTGGTAGAGGTGTACCATAATTTCTTAATTATTCTGATAAATAAAATAAAGCTAGAATAAAGAGAGAACCCCGAATGTACGAAGTTAACTTTTGTATAATATTTTCCCAAAAACAAAGAACGAAAACAGCGCCCAAGTTACATGTGGATGACGCAAATGCAGATTCGCATAGGAGGGTCATCAGTTGACGTCACTGATTCTTCCCTACCTAACATAAATTCCCTAAAACACCTTTTAATCTGGGGACTTGGTGAGAATAATATTGATTTAATTTTATGTGAAAATTTTTTATTATAATAAAAAAATTAAATATGATTATTTTTAAAAATTTTTATTATAATATAACTTAAATTTTAAATTTAAATCGGTAAAATAAATGGGCTCGAAAAATAAACCGAAGCTAAGGGCATGACAGCTTGGTCATTTGACAAAAAACCTAAAAGATAAAGAAAAATACCGTGCTATCAATCAGATTAATTTTTTGATGATTAAATCCGATAAAAATAAAATAAAATTAAAAAAATATACAAAATATGTAATTTTAATATAAATTTAACAATTAAAAACAATTAAAAAAATAAAAGTATCAATGACTTTTATTTTTTTGTCTGACAGGAGAAACCCCAATATAATAATAACAACAAAAATAGTAAAAAATATGCCAATATGAAAAGTTTAAGAAAGTATATAGGCTAATTTTTAGTTATAGAAATTAATAAGCTATAATTTGTCAAGTTATGGTTCATAAGTAGATAAATTATGGACAAACTTGTCAAGTTATGGTTCATAACCAGACAAGTTATAGACAAAAATCGTGAATTATGGATAATAACTTATTAAGTTATGATTCATAACCAGACAAGTTATTGACAAAAATAATAATTTGACATATTTATTAACTTGTGTAAACTATTAACCTATTAATTTTAATTCATCTCAAATCTTAACCTATTTTTATCTTTCTCCCTGATAACAATAGAGGAGATGATTGAACCCAACGACAAATAGTGACTTCATTTATACTTGACCAGAAGCAACGCGGAAACAACCCACAAACACCCCCCCCATACCAAAACAATTTCTCGTCTCTTTATTCCTTTCTGAAATATTCCACCCAAACTACTATCTCAACCTAGGTTAGGTAATTTTGCGATGGCCGATAATATTAATGAAATTAGCAAGAAGAGGAAAAAGGTAATTAACGACGACAACGACGAAGAATTAGCAACTGAAGAGCAGCAAATAGACAAGTTTTACGCTCTCATCAGAAGCATGCGAGAGGCTCGTGACCGTCTGATCATGATCAATCAATCAAATCAGGCAGAGAATAAGGATCGTGATCTCAAACATGTCCACAATATTAACACTGATATTAAGAGAAGGAAGGCTGAGGAATTAGAGAAGGAGCCGCCTTCGTTTCAACGTGGAGACTTCATTAATACCAATAATATTCCAGAGGTTCTCTTTAAGGTCCCTAAGGCTGTTACTTTTGTGAATTCTTCGTCTTCTTCTTCTTCTTCTTCTAATTCTCATGTCATCGGTGCAGTACGGTCTGATGAAAAAGAAGACCGTCAGATTAGCACCAAAGATGACTTGGATCTTACTCTTTCATTATAGGTTAATTAATTTTGAAGGATGTATTTGTACAATTTATAAATATTATTGTAGCTAGTAGAAGTACGTACTGCATATATAGTAAGGAAGCTCCAAACCCACCTTCATATATATGTGTGTGTTCTTTCACTAGTTTACATTTATCCGTAGTGAGTAATTAATTTATATTTCTTCGTTCTTTTTGTTAACTTGGATGTTACATTATTCACATTTATGCTTAGCAGTCAGAACTTTTCTCAGTGCCTCGTTAAGCTATATATGTAAGTTGTAGTTTCGCTCGTGCTTATTCTGTCCTTTTCTTTTCCCCGGGCTAATAAGAGTTAAATAAGGTTGTGATTAATAGAATTTATGGAGTTCAGTTCAAACGGTTGCTGTAATTTCTTTGGTTTATATAAGTATTAGGAAGAGAAGTTCGATAATTATTGGCATGTCTGGCCTTTTTATTTTTTTATTTTATTTTTTTTAATGAATTTTCTAGCTTACAATTGGTTTTTGTAGGCCCTCACGGGTCACAAGTAGTGCAATATAAGTAGCATCTTTAGTTCTAGTATTCTACCTAGTACCTACTGTAGAAAATTAAGAGAGAGACCTATTGGTCATGATCAATGATGAAACTTCTTTGACTTAATATACAACCAGTGAGTACAATTTAAACTCATACTATAAGAAAAATGGCTATTAGGAACGATAAAAAGTCATTGTCAAAAATAAAAAGTCCTCACAAATGAATATGTAACGATCACTTGTCGTCACAAATCAGTCGTCGTAATTGATTCGTCACAAAAATAATTTTTACCACGATAAACAGTTGTCGCAATTATATTTGTTGCAATTACTTTGTTGGTTACATCGTTAAGATGACATGACATTGAGTTTTTACAACGACATTTTTCAAATTAAGTCGTCGTAAAATATGTAGATTTAACTGATGTGGCTTATATTTTTTGCGATCACATTTGTCGTCGCAAATAAAATTTTAATTAATTAATTAATTTTTATTATTTTACTAATTAATGTTGTATATTACTATATATTCAAACCCAATATTAAATATAGATCATGATATTATAATAATAAACAATAATTAAATAAAAGGAAATAAATAATAAAAGATATAAATAAAAATTATTATTGTAAAAAGTAATTAATAAAATAAAATAAAAATGTAATTATAGTAGAAATGTGTGGAAATACAAATTGTTACATTAATAAAAATCTAATCTCCTAAATTAGCAGCATCACTAGAATTATCGCCGTTATTATCAGAAGGATTTGGAGGCGGATGACCTGGACAGACATACGACATAGGAGGAGTAACCGCGGAGAAAGTCATGTTGGGGTGCATTTGAGTGATGAAATCCTGCATCATTCTGACGCTCTCGTACAGCTGGAGGTTTTTTTGGTAACTCTATTGCAAGTATTCTTCTACGTGTGGGTCATCACGTGTCGTAGAAGATCTTACCGAGCGTGAGCCAGATGACGATGCATCCTCTCGATAAACTTTTTGTGGGAGTGTGCGACCCACTCCAGTCTTATGTCTTCTGTGGGTGCTTAGAAACTACTCTATAATATCCTCCTCTTGCTGTGGATGATCGAGAAGTAGCAGATTGTGTCTGGATCTGCGTTTCTCTTTCTCCCTCCATCTGATGCTACAAATAATATAAGAAAAATAATTAAATACATAATGCAATTTAAATAAAAAAATATAATTAAATATTACGAGTATACTTACAAAAGTCTGCTCAGCTTGAGGATTAACCCAAGTATCGCCACGACGATGCATGTCCCCCCAGTTATCAATGACGGACATCGGCTGTTGAGTCCTTGTGGTAGACTGTATAGTAGTTTAAATGTATATGAATATAGTGTAATCGATTACCAAATTGACATTTATATTGAATAAATTATGAACAAATACTTACTTTGTTCTTACGATGTTGAAAGTACGACAGCTGACCATGAAAGCTCGACCACTTTTAGTTGTTGCGATTAAGTTTATTGATCCCTGATTTTTTCTATTTATGATTACATTCAGCGTTAGTAAAATTAACCTTTATTATATATTTTATAAAAACAACATATAAAAGAGATGCAATTACCTGAAACTTGTCGGACATGACCCCAGTGATCTGGATTCTTGAGGTTTTTGGGAGGGTGGGCCCTAACTGCACTCTCATTTTGTGAACCACCAAGATCTTTGAAATAGCCATGGAGGTCGCTTTTCCAATCCTTATAACATTTTGCAGCCTCCCTGTCGACCACAGACCTAAGTATACCATCGTCGCGGTCATAATCGAGGTTGAACCATTCCTGTAATACAATATAAACATGTTAAATGATTTTATTATATTAAAATTTAGATTAAATTAAAAAACAATGAAGTTGAATAATTTATACCAGCAGGCGCTACTGAATCTCTCTCTTATGCTGGATGTCTACGTCTTTCCAAGCATCGTGGAATGGCTCACAGACATCCCTAACATGGATTCCAACGGCACTATCAAACCAGGTGTCGTAGTTTCTAACTGCCTTTCAAGTACCTCCACGTTCATCAAACATGAGGGTGAGCTTTCCTTCCTTTGCCACTCTGGCTGCGATTTCGTGACTGGTTACGCCCAAACGTATACAAAAACAAGCGGTTAATTGTAGTACAATTTGAACGGTCGATCCCACAAGGAAGTGTTAAATTGAACAAGAAATGATTAGCAAATAAAAAAAAGCGTTAGAAAAGTAAGCAATCAAACAAAGAAAAAGAATGAGTGTTATTGATGATTTTATGAACAATTTAAAATGGAGAAAATTCAATAAATAAAAGTGGTAAGGCTTTGAGAATCCTCCATATGCTTTGTTC
>NW_010360247.1:295366-299704 GCF_000414095.1 Morus notabilis | reverse complement strand
CTGGACGATGGGCTGATGGGCTTTTGGCTGAATTGGGCTTTTCTTGGGCTCAACTTTTGGGTTTTGCTTGGTAAACTAGCCCAAATCCAATTGTTTTCTTCAAAAACCTGAAAAATAAAATAAATCCAATTAAAATTAAATCCTCTAAATTTAGGAATATTTGAAATTAAAATCACAAAATTGATAAAATAGTTTGACAATTATGAACATTAAAAGTGCAAATTCGTGCATTTATCAGTGACCCTTAGCCTTCCCTCGACCTCCATGACGTCGTCGAGGTGCAGCATCGGGTGCTGTAGAATGAAATATATTTAGTGATCATATAATACTGATGTAATTAATTTAACAAATTTATAATTATGTTTTAACATATCAGACTCACAGTGTGATGGCAACCTATAAGGATCGGGTGGAGACTGCGCTCTCGCTGAAGGGCTAACACATGTAGCGACTGGGCTAGACATGATTGCTTGTTAAGAATTATATTAAACCATATAGTTTGAATTTTCAAATCAACTAAATTTAAATTAGCGAACTAAACAGGAGTTTTAAGAAAAAAAAAGGTTATATGTATAAGTAAATTATGCAAGCCTATATTGTGACCTCTAACAACTTAAATTACTTTTGAGAATTATTTAGTTCAATCTTACCTACCGATCGACTGGTGGCTTAGCCAGTTGGCTGCTGCTTCTTATTTTCTTGGTTTCTGTCTTCTGATGTCTATGTATTACCTACAGATTCGGCCTATGGTTAAATAAACGGGCTTCTTTTCCTTTCTTAATGTACAGGTATATATATATATACACACACTTAACACTTCACTCTTTAGATAAATTATACATTTTTCTTGTTGGGATAGTGTCGAAGGGTCAACTAATTTTTGTTCGATAATTAATTAATTATTATGGTTGATTGGTATCGATATTACTAAGGCCTTATCCGCTTCGCGGATCAAGTTTTTAATTTGAGTTGAGATATGACATTTTTTGAGAGCTTTTAACTGTAGCAGAAAAGTTAGATGTGACATTTTCTGAGAGTTTTTAACTTTAGAAACCTAAGAACTTAAAATGAAAAGAAAAAGAAGAGGAGAAAATAAATAAATACATATTATATTTGTTATTTGTTGGTCAACGTGAGAAACAACATTCTCGAGGTGAGATAATGTAACAACCGAAAAAAAAGATAAAATTTAACAGTACGCTGAATGTATTTTTATTTTAATTTACAAGGGAATTGTCGATAAAGTTAAATAAAAGGTTCCATAGAGGAACAACATATCAACAAAGTGTGGTTTAGGCAGGCAGGCGAGGGGGTGTTCGACGAAATTTCCTCCGCGAGTTTGGGCGAATGGTGGGCCATGGATAAGTACTGGGCCGCTCCGAAGGAATAGATCACGGACCTTTCTTACTGCATAAGCCCACGCGCTGACGGAAAATAGCTCATAATATGCTCTATGAATATCTGAGAAATTAGGTTCCATGTCCGTATGCCACAAATTTTTTTATGTTTTCGGGTTTATGTTTAATATTTGATTATATATATTAGTTTAGTTTCTACGTTTTGTTGATTATAATTAATTCATTTATGTCGTACAAATGTTTTTTTTTTATCCTCTGATGTATGTATAACTTATTCGAAGACATGGTTTTTCTTTATGCATTTTTCAGAATTTCTCTATTTCTTAGTAATAATAATGACTCCTTCAAAAAGAACACCAGTTTGTAACATTAGAAGATTAAAAAAAAAAAAAAAAACTAGCTGGAACAAAGATATAGAAATATCTTCTAATATAATAGAACATCATTATTCATTATAAGAAAACTTGGCTAGCAGACATTCATGATTAATTTACTGTTTATTTACTTTTCTCTTTCCTTCCTTTTAGTACGAATGCTTTCTAATCATTTTACGTGATCCACAATTTATGTTTTGAAGCTTCTGACGGGAATTCGAATAATTTGCTGTTGAATAGCACAAGTTGTTGAGTGCACAAGCAAACACAAATAAAGAAAATCTAATTGATAGATATTTGAAATAATAAGAATATGGGAAGACCCGTATTAGAAGTTAATTAATTAAAACTATTTCCAGAGAGAATCTACTTTAGCTAAGGTTGCTGAAAGTATAATTTAGACAAGTTCAAAAAATTTTGATTTTTGAGCGACCAGTGTTTGTTATCCCCAACTATATACATTGGTGACTAAAGAATAAAAAAAGTAAAAAATTTATTAGAGTATTTTTGGGTACTATTTTACAGTAAGATATAGAAAAATGAATTATTGGTAGATTTTTTTTTTCAACTATCAAATCTGTTTGTGAAATTGTATACTTTTTTAATTATGATGTGATTTTGAACATATTCAACAATTAGAAACATGCGTTCTCAATATAAAAGCCTACCGCAGAAAGACTTTTTCTGTTCAAAGAAAGTATTAGTAAAAAACGTGCGCTTTTCGCGCTTGACTCATTTAAAATAATAATTACACAACTGGTCAAGAAAAAAAATTGAGAAAAAAGAAAAGATAAAAAAAATAAAGATAAAAGTGAAGAAAAAAAAAGATTTAAAGCCAAGGATAGAGAAAAAAGATAAAAAAAAAAAAACTTGTGTGAAATGCTTCACTGCTAAACTGAAATTTATAAAGATTAGAGATAACAAGATATTTATGTAGATATATATTTGAGAATAAATTAATTTAGCATGATAATTAGTTAGAAAATTTTAATATTTTAAATAATCATAAAAAAGTATGTAAAGGACATATATTGAAAATATATAAAAATTAATAGTTGAAAGATGTAGTAAAAAAATATATGGAAAGAAAAAAATTAAAAAAGTTCAAAATGAAAAAAAAAATGGAAGTGAGAAATGGGGGCAACGAAATACACAGAGAGAATTAATGTGACGTTTAATTTATAGGTTTAAAATTATAGGTCATAATTCTAATTTTTAAAATTTAAATTTTTTATGAGATAAAAATATTATAACAAATTAAGAATTAAAATTCTAAACTAAATTAAAATTCTAAGACAAACGGAGCACAAATTTAGGCAAGATTCGTGAAAAGAAGGGAACCTAGTTTAGTTAGCTAAGTTTATGGGAGTTGGTAATAATTGATTGATCATTCGTGTAAACGACAACAAAATAAAAAAAGTCTTTAACATTGAGTAAGAGAAGTCAAGATGAGGCCGAATCAGAGGCAATATGACGTCACCCTGTGTACGTCATGTCCGTCCCGTCATGGGCTAAACCAAACTCCAAAACAATAACCAACACGTTTACGCCAGCTTTCACTGTCAGCACATCTACATTCCTTCAAAGCGCAACGTCATTTGATGACGTCATTCATCTTGCCTCATTGCCCTGGACAATTTTACTTTATTGCCCATGGCCCACGTTAGGAGTTTGTCAGACCTTGGGCCCACTTCCCCAGTCGGCGTGATGGACATTTGCCCATTGGCGGTTCTGGACTCGGTAGTCTTCTCTCGCATTGACTTTTCTTTTTCTCAAAGGAAAAAACGAAAAATTTACCTTTAAATACATTAGTTTAATTTTTATCCCTTAGTTTTAAAAATATTCTTTTATTAATGAGTTTAATTTGCAAAAATTACAGTTTGGCACTTTGTCTTATAATGATCTTTGCAAAGTCATCCTTGTCAATAGTTTCGTCAGTTTTGAGGCCTGAAATGTCCATTTTACTGCAAAATAAGACACCAATGTCGTTAGTTGAGATAAATTTTTCCGTATTGGAATAGCTAAACAAGCATAAAGTGACACTCACCATTTCCATGCCATATTGCTAGCATCTTTTATTTATTTGATAATCGAAACCCAATCATTTGTAACCCTATGCAAATAAAATAAATTAATGATAGCTTTTTTTTAATGCACATATTGACTCCTCTATTTTAAAAAGAGAAAATCTTACACTTGGATATACTTTTCCAATCTCACCACTTACAAAGGAAAATTTTGCCAAAAAAAAAAAGTGGTATCAAATTATAATTTTAAAGAATGAAAAGCTATTTATGAAAAAAAAAAATTAATGGGAGAATTTCGTAATTTACTCTAACTTGGATTTGTATTTAAAGGAGGGCATGAGAGCCGTACGTCAATTGTCAATTTGGACTATTCTATTTCTATTTTGATTTTCTACCTCAACGCGTTTCTTTCTCCTCTGTTCTTCTCCTTTAGAAATGCCCAGAAGCCAAACAATATTTTAACACAAAATAATAATCTAGTTCTACTGCTTGATCCTTGTTCTTTGGATTTCTGTTAGTTAAGCCATGAAAGATGATGGTGAGAAAGTATTCTTCGGAGATCCCGAGGAGGATCGGAAG
>NW_010360247.1:287943-295283 GCF_000414095.1 Morus notabilis | reverse complement strand
TCGGAAGAAGGAAGACGAAGATCAGGAAGACAAAGTGGAGAAGTTCTTCGAGCTGATCAGGAATTTCCGCGAAGCTCGAAAACGTCTCGCGATCAGACGACAAACGGTGGAGACGGAGACGATTAGTGGTGATCATGATGATCAATTATTTGTGTCGGATGATCAGAAGAAGAAGAAAAAGAAGATTGACAAGAGTAATAAGAAGAGGAAGATCATGACGGATATTAATTGGGTGACTTCTTCATCATATTTGTTCGAGAAGGAGGATTTCACTGCTGATGTTGAGTTCAGAGGAACTCCTTCAATCTTCCCTGATCCCTGCAATGTTACAGACAAACGACGTGTTCAAAAAGATGGTTTGGACCTTAATCTCACGCTATAGATTGGGATTCTTCTGCTTCTTGAACATGTCGTTTCTGTATTTTTATAAGAATATTATGTGTTTGTTACTTTTGTTTCTATCTAGCTCTGTTTTTCCAAGTGTTCTGTAATTCCCGAGATCAGTTCCGAATCAGAATGTGCACTGCGCTAGAATTTTATTTTTTTCTTGTAAAATTGTGGGTATACTTGATGCGATGAGAAAAAATGGTTATGCGGCAGAAAAATTGTGGGCAAATCCAAATACTTGTCGATTGAGGCAGAACTCAAAAGATAAAAAAATGGTTTTGAGGTTGCCAATTATGGTAGTAGACCCCACAAAGAAGGTACGTGGAGCAGGAACTATACTAGGTAACATTATAATGGTGAATTCGTTGCATATTTCTCCAGCATTTAATTGGGGACCTCGAACAAAACGACAAGAAAAAGAGAATTTTCTCTCAATAAAAAAATCATGAGTTTTTTTTTTTTTAGGTCTTATTTGGTTTAACTATTTAAATTGTTGATTTAGTTTGAATTGTGGTGTTTTAAATTATGGTGTATTGAATTGTGATTCAAACGATGTTTGAATATATAAATAAATTATAATTTAAATTGAGAATAAAATTTAAATTGTATTTAAATAAAGTGTTAAAAATTATTATTAAAATTTTATAATAAATTTTATAAAATTTCATTATAAATAATATTTAAAAATATGCAATATAGATACATATTTGTTCTTCTTTTTATTATAAATACATTAAAAAAATTATTTTAATTGAAATTAAAATAAAAAAATTATGATATTTTTAAATTTAAAATTAAGGATAGAAAAAAAATAAAATTAGAAATATTTTTATTATATAAAATAATTAAAATTGTTAAAATTTAAAAGGTGATAAATATTATTAATAGTTAAATTGTCTTTTATTGAATATCAATTTAAATCTTGAATTACGATTTAAATTCTAAATAAGAATTTGAATAGTTAAAATAAACAGGAACGTTTAGTTCATGAATTAAAATTATGTGATTAAAATTATTTTTAATTTATGTATATTTTTTATGAGAAAAAATACTGTATTTTCGTACCTTTAAAATAAGGTACAAAGTATCTTATTTTTTGTAGTGTTTAAGAATTTAATATTTAATTGTGCCTCTTCTGTCAATTACAGATGTTGGGTCACTTCAATATCACATCAGCCTTCAAAAGCTGGAGAACTTCATTATAACATGTCCTACCAAAATATCTAAGGGGGAGTGGGACTTTTGTGGACGCCATTATCGGAATAAAGGACTTTATGTGGATGCCTTTAGCTCGTTTGGTTCAATAATTTAAAATTTGTTATTTTATTGATTCGAGTTTTTAATTTAAATTGAGATATAATTTTATATGAGAGTTTTTATTATAGTAAAAATTTATATGTGATTATTTTTAAGAACTTTTTATTATAACAAAACTCAAATTTTAAACTCAAATCGGTGAAATGAACGGAGTCTTAAATTGTGAAGATTTAAATCTTTTTCATTAGAATTGTAAAATTTAAATTATGGTAATTAAAATTGTAATCTGAATTGTCATTTGGATATGTAAATAAATTATAATTTGAATTAGAAATAAAATTCGAATTGTGTTTGAATAAAATATTTAAAATTATTATTAGAATTTTGTAATAAATTTTATAAAATTTCATTATAAATTACATTAAAAAATATGTAATATAGGTAGAGATTTGCTCATCTCTTCATTATGAACACATAAAAAAATATTTTTATCGGAATTAAAACAAAAACGTTATGATATTTTTCAGATTGAAATTAAAAGGAGAGAAAAAGTAGAATTTACCGTTCATTTCACCGATACGAGTTTATAATTCGAGTTTTATTACAGTAAAAAGCTCTCAGAAATAGTCACATCTAACTTTTTGCTACAGTAAAAATCTTTCACATTAAGTCACATCTCAACTCAAATTAAAAACTCGAATCAACGAACTAAACAAGCCTGATTGTTGACAATAATTCAGATTATTTGAGTTGTCCTTGAATCATTATTAATAATTTAAATTGTCTTCTCAAACACCGGTTTGAATTCTGAACTTTTGAATCTTAAACAAGGCATTATTTAATGGAACAAACGACAATAATAAAACTGGTAAACAATTGTATAGAGCAAACGACATGAAAACAAGCAAACAACTGCATAGATCAAACAGGAACAAAATGGACCTAGAACTTAAAACAAACAAACGACATGGAACAAGAAAACAACAGAAAATATCAAACGACAGAAATGTCTAGAAAGCGACAACAAAAAAACGACATTACAAGCGATGCATGTCGATGTTTTAAAAGGAATATAAGAGAATTTTCTAGTCGTTCTCGATAAGAAAATTCTTGAGTATTCCATATCACAACCTAACTAATGACGAGCATAATGGATTCACTGAATCCTTCTAACTGATCACTTTTTCGTATCAACACGAACATTCGGATTTCTTATCCTTTACTTAATTAATTACTAAGACTTTATTTTTTAAAATATTTACTTGATTTGATTCGTATTTCTTATCCTTTACTTAATTACTAAGACTTTGTTTTTATTTGAGCGTGCGTTGGAGTGCCTTGTATACCCGCTGCCCAAAGGTAAAACATCAGAGTAGGTGAAGTAGTGATAGACGAATACCGACGCTAAGATTTTCACTCCCAACAGCATGCATTCAAAAATGAGAATTTCATGCATTAATATGTTATTGATTCTATCTTAAACGGACTAAAACTTTATCACATAAAAAATGCTATTTCTTATATTTTCTTTTGCTTTGGCTTTCAATTTAAATTGCTTTGCAATTGAAATCTCACTTTAAGAACTTGATTGAGTACAAGAACAACGTCTCAAGTCGGTAGAAGCTAAGGAATTTTAATTTCTAATAACAGCCTAGTGTCGACTGAAATGGTAATCTTCAGTTTGAATAGTCAAAACAAAAAGTCAAACTTTTGTTGACATTAATTCTTATAAATGGAATTTTAAAAAATTGGTCTGATTCTCGTTTTGTGAACTGAGATCCATTGCATCTGCATTTACCCGGTATCACTTGTTCTATATCTTTCAAATTTAGGCATTTTAAGTAATTATATCTAAAAAAAATTATAAGAATAAGGACTTCTTGCGGTGAATCATAAATATTTAAGGGACGTTTGTTTCTGTATTCATCCATGATTTTGAATTATGATTTATGGTTCTTTACAGTATTTTTTTTTCATAAAAAACATACAAAACAAAAATAATTATAAATCATGATTATAAATTCATGAACTAAACATTCACTTATACTTTTCCATGAATATGAATATACTTCACTAAAATGCAACCGACATTAATAATTAAAGAAAAAACATAAAACTCGAAAACGGTTTAAAAATTGAAAGGGGAAACGATAAGGCAACAACAAATTTGAAAAAGAAAAAGAATAATGGCAGAAAATTAACAAACTGGATACAAATTAAAAATGAAACCGAAAAGCGATAACAGCAATGAAAATGGGGGAAAAAATGGAAAAGTTAACAAATTGGAGAACAAACGGCAATGAAAAAGTGAAAATGCAGTGAAATCATGCGACAGAAAATGAAAACCACAACAAACTGCCCAAGTGCTCTGAGTTCTGACTCGTCAATTGGCCACTTGTTTATTTTTTGTTTTTACATCTTATTGGGCGAGTTTAAAATTATTTTAAAAAATATTTATGCACGTCTTTTAAAACACGAAAACAAAAATGATTTGTAAATCTCGTTTGTTTAATAAAAGTTTTAAAAACGGAAACGAAAATAAAAAATAATGAAAATGATTTTTGTGAAGAAAGTAAAAAACGATTGAAAGTTGTTTATCTTTTTCTGTTTTTATTTTATAGTACTTATCAACAAAGTTATATTAAATAATTATTTATTAATTACTAATTATATTATATATTAATTAATAATTAATAAATAGATATAATAGATAGTAATTATTTAATTATTAATTAAATATACTAATTATTTTTCTTAATACACTAATTAATTACTTATAATCTAATAAATATCAGTAAATTACTAACACAGTAATTATTTATAATTAATTACTAATATTTTTTTTAATTATTTAGCATATTAATTTATTTTATATATAGTTTAATTACTAATGTACTCATTAATAATAATTTATCTATTATTATTATATTATTAATATATTAATTTTAGTTGCTAAATAATTATCAATTATTAACTACTTAATATATTAATTTAAGATTATTAATTACATGTACTTAAAACAAACATAAATGTAATTAAATGCGATTTTATTTTTTTATCATACTCAAATTAATCTATTAAAAAACCACTAAACATAATTTTAAAATTAATTTTAAAATAATTTTTAAAACAATCTCATTTTTATTTTTTATTGAAAATAAAACTATTTTAAAAATATTAGCAAATGGGCCCATTAATTCGTTCTCATCTGCAAATCAAATCGGGCCTTTTCGTCTTTAAAAGTGATTACATGTTTAGTATATTGTATGAACACTCTAAATTATATTGTTTAATAATAATAGAGATTTGGTCTTAAGTCCGAATGCGACTGTTTGCCTGACTCATCCGGCAGGCGAATTTCAACCATTTGACCAAATTGGGCGCATATGATTTATGTAGACCTCGCAGAAGAACGCATAGATTAGAGATATCTTTCACTGCAAGCTGCAATGCAGGTGTAGGAAATGTGTCAGATTCAGTTAATTATTTTATAGCAAACTGCAGGCTATAGACGTAATTCTGGTATAATAAAAAAGTATATTATATAATTAGCGAAATATAAAAATGTTCTTTTTGGGATAACATATGTCAAAAAATGTTCAAATGTAAGATCTATTGTAGACAGTGTAGTCCAGTACTTAGCGACATATATTCAGTTGGATTTTTGAATTATGGTAATTTAAGTATATATTTTGAGTTAAATTTAGATTATAATTTGAGTTAAAAATGTAACTTGAGTTTATATTTAGATGTGTATATTTGAGTTAATTTTTAAATTGAAAATTTGATTTGAGTATGTGTTTGGTACACCTAAACTTGAGTTGTAAATAGTTAAAAATGAACGGGAGGTAATTATTTTGTTTAAAATTTATTATTAAAATAAGAGAAAGTAATTTTTGTCAATAATTACGGCGGGACTTGAACTTGAATAAACGGGGTGGGGCTACACTCAAGAATTGCCGCTTTTCTCAAAGTATAAATTTGTCACTCGAGTAGTCCTTACTGAACAAAGACTTGACCCAAATTCTTTACTCGAGTGACCTTTTTTTAAGTTTTTAAGGATAAATGAACAACCTCGCAGTGTTGTTGGGATACGTTTGTAACACCAATGAAATTGGTGCCAACGTAGATTGAGAGAATAAAGGAAATTATAGGACCAAAAAATGACAATGTAAGGGTTAAAGTAGTACCATGAGACCATTGTAAGTAAAATGTAGTAACAAGTTTAGAATGCTGTAAAATCGTTGAAATGCCAAAATTCAAATCACTTGTAACATTTATAGATTCGTGAATATAGCAATATGGATGAGCATGTTACATTACTTAGTGATATGTAAAGATAGGCTACTAAGTTTGCAACATGGGGCAATACGTTGAAGGCCAATCGAAAACCTTGACATTGGTCGGATAATGATACCATACAACCTTTATATGGATAAAACGACCTTATTCTTTTCGTAACTTAAGTCACAACTCAAATTTTATTGTCACAGTATTTTCTCTTATAACACTTTAAATTTCACTTTTTACTACAATGTTTTCTCTCACAAATATAACTCAAATTATTTACTTGAATTGCAAAACAAACACCCCTGTAGAAAATGTGATAAACAACTAGAAAATGTGTTTGCTAGCTAAGTGTAAAAAGAATTCATGCATTGAAGGAAATAAAGTCTAAAAAAGGCAATTGTATGGATGTAGCGGTGTGAAGCCGTAATGACTGAAGAATTATTACATGACAAGAGATGATTCCATTGGAAGTTTGTTCTATAATAGTAGGGGTGCATTCTGTTGCCTCAAAGGTTTAATGCACCCAAAATGAAAAATCATAGATGCTTTGAACTTTGAAAACAAGTGCATATTACAACATCGGTCAAGTAAATATATAAATCATAAAAACCCGTAGAGACACATACTGTTGAACAAGAGTTTACACTTTCATAGCCTTCAGAGACGTCGTTCTTCTTTGCCTTTTGTTTGAAATGGAATCCAGTCTTTTAATTTTTTTAGGGTCCGTTTAATTCGCTGATTCGAGTCTTTAATTTGAATTGAGATGTGACTTTATGTGAGAGTTTTTTTACTGTAGTAAAAAAGTTAAATGTGATTGTTTCTGTGAGCTTTTTACTATAATAAAACTCGAATTCTAAACTCGAATGGTAAAATAAACGAGGTTAATGTCTCAAACCTACTCACCTGACGTATTTAGTAATGATAGCTAGTGCTGGAACTTCGGGTCGGCGGGCCGCCCGAAGCCCGAATTTTTTCGGGCTCGGGCGGGCCGGCCCAATTCCCGCCCGTCCAAGCAAGAAATTCGGGTTCGGGCTCGGGCAGCCCGGATTTGACATGTCCACCCTTGCCCGCCGCCGTCTAACCACCGTATACCGCCGTCCGCCGGGATTTTTTTGCATTTTTCTGACCAAGCCCGAACTGCCCGACCTGAAAATTGCCCGAAAATTGGGTGTGCCCGAATTGCCCGACCCGGAGCCCGAATTTTTGAATTTTACCTGAATTTTTCCCGCCTGCCCGACTTGCCCGACCCGCCCAAGGTGCCCGAATTACCCGAATACCCGAAAACGGCTCGTTTTTTGAATTTTTACCCGAATTCGGCCCGAAAACCCAAGTTGCCCGAACTGTCCGATCTGCCCGAATTGCCCGATTTGCCCGAAAACGGCTAGTTTTTTTAATTTTGCCCGAAA
>NW_010360247.1:287750-287882 GCF_000414095.1 Morus notabilis | reverse complement strand
AAAAATCTAGCCGTTTTATCCCGTTTTTTTTTGAAAAAAAATCATTTTTTAACCCCAAAATTTCCCTATAAATACCCCCATCCCTCACACATTTTTCTCACTCAAACTCTCTCAATCCCTCTCAATCTCTCT
>NW_010360247.1:223249-285170 GCF_000414095.1 Morus notabilis | reverse complement strand
AAAATTTCGGGCATTTCGGGCGGGCTCGGGCCGCCGAATACAAGCCCGCGGCCCGTTCAAGGTGAAATTCGGGCTCGGGCGGGCGGCCCCAAAATCTCGGGCGGGTCGGGTTCGGGCTCGGGCAAATCCTCGGGCTTTTCGGGCGGTCGCGGGCGGCCCGTCCAAAGTTCCAGCACTAATGATAGCCTATAGCTCTAAGCCCTTTTTAACTTTCATAGCCTGCCCCTCACCACTTTTTGACCCTTGATAAAAACTCAGACACCTTAATATCTTTTGCCGGATCAGTCAGGTAAATAGTGTCCGCCAACGGAAGACATTTCTTAATAATATAATGTTTGGTGATATTTATATATTGTAAAATTTAATACGAGATTTAAAATTAATACAATATGAATTGTGATAATTAACACGAAAAAAACCTATGTATTTGATCATATTATACAATTTAACTTAAAATATTATATCAAAAATATATAAAATATTTCACAAATATCAAGACTTAAGGTTGGGTTTTGAGGCTGACGTTGGGGTCGAGTTTTAGGACTGGAGTAATGTTAAGTTTATATTTTGATCCCTTAATTTTTCAAAAATTGTATTTTGACCCTTATACTTTTTAAAAAATTATGTTTTGACCCCTCATTTTTAAAAAAAATTATATTTTGATCCCTTTTAAAATAATATTTTTCCCCTTATTTTTTGAAAATTACTATTTGACCCCATTTTTCAAAATTTTTTTTTTTTGCAAAAAGACCTCTATGTAGCAACTATACTTTCTCCCTTACTTTCTCCAAATGTTGGGTTCGGGTTGAGATTAGAGTCGAATTATGTTACGATTTTGCCTAAATTTGATCTTGTTACAAATTAATACGTAAATAGATTACAATGGTAAAAATAGTATAATGTTTAATAATACCACAAACCAAATACTGTATTGTATAAAAATTATACAACGTAATACAATACTATACGATATAATACAATACAATACGGTGCACTAAACATGGCCTAAAGGGAGTAACATTCACTTATGCTGTTTTAAAAATGAGAAATTTCCCTGCATAAAAAAGATATAACTTTCCTTCCACGTGAATCTATTGAGTTAGAATTTGAGTGAAAGAGAGACGTACTAATTTGAAATTGCAAATTGAGGTATAGATTCTACTTAGAATTGTCGTTTAGGTTTACTTAAGATTAAGATTACGATATACAAATAGAGTTGGAATTCTTTGGGAGAACAACCAAGCGAGGTGTGCGTATGCACTTTATTTTGAATATTTATCATGATCAAGCCAAACGACAAAGACAAAACAGCACAAACAAACAAGGAAACATCTTATCTCACAGCAGTACTGACCACCTTATATAATACATTACAAACTACGTCTTCTGATAATTGGAAGAGAAACACGTGAAATGAAAAGCCAAACGACGACGAGTACACTACAATCCAAACACGACTCATAATTCATCCCTATAGAGTAAAAGCTGCAGATAATATTGCTAGAAGGGTCAAGTCCCATGTCGCTTCTGCATTATTATTATTATTGATATTATCACGTCAAGTCTTGAAGCTAACTAGCTAGCTAGCGACGGAAGCTCCTGACTTCACGTACCGGGAGTTCGACCTCGTCGTCTCGGAGCTTGACGGTGGTGTAAGTAGCGGCACCAGCCAGCGCCCCAAGTGTCGGCGCAACCATGAATATCCAAAGTGCCCTGTAGTTTCCGGCGGCCACGGCTGGACCCAAAGTTCGAACCGGGTTCATTGAACCCCCACTTGCTGGCCTGCATTGCCAATAATACCCAAAAAAAACACACTCTCAATTTCATCGCCACATTCACCGATCATTATATCGAAACTGTCACGTCTTAATAATGCGATCCAATAATAATACAATGTAATAACACATTATCATGAAGATGATATTTCTCAATTGTATGTCATTATTGATCACGCGCGTCTATCAATTAGCAACTTTTGTCTTCCTAGTATAGTGTTTTGATGAATAATTGCATTTTGTTTTTCTAGCAGCTGGTTTGTTGCCAGCTAGCTATTCGTATACATGCGGCTCATATGATTACAAAATAGATAGAATACTTTCGGTACATATATAGAATCTTTTCGAGTTTTTCAAACACTTGTGACCGCCCATTAAACTACAATAATGGTATTGAAGGGTCACCCTTAGTTTCCGTGATATGATCTGATAATGAAAGTTAATCACACGATCAGGGGCTACCTATCTATAAAACAGACAAGCCAGATTGAGTGACTGACTTGTATACTTCTATCTCATCAATCATTTCTATTTATTTCTTTCTGCTTTCATTTATCCTAGTAAAATGTTTGGACATCAGCAATGTCCAAACTCATTATTATTATTATTATAGTTAATTAACAAAGGAAAATTTAGCAACTTACTCTATCTAGCTAATTCAAAGTTAATTTTAGATGCAATAATAATATCGTTCAAGGACTTATCTTGTCTTTTTTCAGTAAAATTTTTTACCATGTCGGCAGCGTGGACCAAACGCATCAAGACATGGACATATATAATTGAATATTTGAAAAGAAAGGTGATAAGAATCAATTATTTCCCACCAATATTAGGAAAAAAAGAAAATGTTATATAAATTAAGAGGGTGAGAAAATAGGAAAGGCCGAATACTATTTGATTACCCTGCAATTAGAATGTTAAGCATAACTGTAGCTCCAACTGCAATGCCCGCCAATTCTCCTACCTGTCACATCAAGAACCATCTATAGCATTAAGATTGCTTTTGGTTAAAGGCTGAATATATATGATTATCGCTTAAATTGCAGATTTGAAATATAACGAATTAGTAATTAATGTAAATTCTGAATAACAATCTATAATTGTCAAGATTTAAAAATATTTGTAGAAACTTTTCATTTGTTTTATAATTATATTTCATTCATAAGAAAAGATAATTAGAGTTAATTAAACATACCGCACGAGTGTCGGTGGCAACTGCAGTGACAACAAACAAGAGATTGAAGGAGATCACGAACTCGAGCACAAAAGCCTGGCCGTCGCTAGTGGTGGGAACGGTGACCCCACCGGACATGAAGGGATGGAAAACTGCCTTGAGGAGGAATGAGGCGCAAATGGAACCTGAGACCTGGGCCACAATGTAGCCGGGGACGTGGGCCCAAGGGAAGTGGCGCAACGCCGCGAAGGCGATGGTGAGAGACGGGTTGAGGTGCGCGCCGGAGATGTGGCCCGTCGACAGGATCACTATCATCACCGCTAGCCCCGCGCAGGCAGCGTTGCCGATCAACGTCTCGGCGCCATTGTACTTTTGGTTCACGATGGGGCCGGCTGTTGCGGCGAATATCAATATGAAGGTTCCCACGAACTCCGCTCCTAGCTATTTATGTATAGATAAATAAATTTGACGAATGAGCAAAATATCCATGAATTTAAGATTTTATGTTAAAACTAATGATGATTATTATATAAAAAATTTAATGAGGATTCTTCTTGAATTTTTTCAATATTCATCAAAATATTCTTAATTTCAAAGTATTGATATTGTTCATAAATATCTATAGTCGTGCTCTTGCATATATTACTGGATCAGTTGTGTGTACAATATGGCTTGTTTCATATATATGTACATTCTTTTTACCGTTTTTAGCTTGTTTTATTCTCAGTATCCAATTAGTCCTTCTGTACGTAATTATTTAAATCACTTGTTGGTATTTGCAAAAATAATGCAAATTGTGAATGTGTTGGTTCAAAGATACATATTACAAGGTATATATGAGTATGTAAGCAACGAATTATATGTGAAGCATGCATAATTCACTGTTATTACCTTCTCGCATCATTGATCATGTTTAGTATCTTTATATTTTCGAAACAAGAGAATTTGACTACCTTTTATAAAATCAATGGAATCTATTATTTATTGGATATTTCGACTTAAGTACAAGTACTGGCTTGTTCATCACCCAAACTTAAAAAAAAGTTTGAACTCAAATTATAACTTTATTTAAGTTCATGTTCTTTTGTAAAATTTGAGTTTGAACTTGAATTTTAATTTAAGTTTTAACTTGAGTTTGAGGTTAAAATTTGAGTTCAAGTTCTCCATTTAATTTAAGTTCCTAAACTCAAACTCAAGTTAATAAATAGTATTTTTTATTATTAAAAACGCTATAACTTTTTCGTTTTAATTTCGATTGAGATGATTTTTTTTAATGCGTTCACAACTACGAGACGAATAAAACCCCACCCATATACCCTATTAAAATTTTCCATCACCATCGAGTTCTTATTAAAATACTATCCAAATACGAATTTAAGTTTTAACCCACCTAAAGATAAACTCAAATAGATTCTCAATTCAAACTATAACTCAAAATGTGCACATTTAAACACAAATCAAATTAGAGTCCAAACTCAAACCATACTTAAATACACCTTAACTCAAATTAAAATTTGAACTCAAGTCAGCTTAACTCAAAAAATACAAATGAACAAGCACTTGTAAACTGAAATATGCATATTATCGGATCAATATGCTTGCGCTATTTGTTCACGATTTGGATGGACGAATTCAGTGAGATTTTTTTTTTCTTTCAGTTTTTTAGATTGGCACGTAGCATTAATTTTCCACTAATCTAGGTAATTAGTTACAAGCCAATAACTAAAACAAAACATGAAACTAACTACCACCTATATTTCTTGGATTAGACATTGCTACATTTTATGCATTGATTTGAACTCTCGGATTAGACATTGCTCGCAACTATTAAATTGAAGTATCTAATTTAACAGATCTGAAAAGTAATAGAAGCTTGCAAATAACTACGAGCTCGAAGCTTTAAGCAAATAATAGAAACTTGCAAACTTGAAGAAATAGAAACTTGCAACTATTAAATTGGTATTGCAAATAACTACGAGCTTGGCACATACATACATGTATATATATGTGTGTGTGTGTATATATATATATATATATAGAGAGAGAGAGAGAGAGAGAGAGAGAGAGAGAGAGAGAGAGAGAGAGAGAGAGAGAGAGAGAGAGAGAGAGAGAGATGTATAGTACCTTCCGAGTGAGAGAGACATTTGGAGCAGGGAAGTCGGTGATGAGGCAAGTATGAGGTTCGCCCCAAGTTGCAACGCTGACAGGCAAGCATTTGCATCTTGGCATTGACTTCCGATCATACGACAGGGAATCCACTCTTCCCACCGGAAACAGAGGAGCTGGCGTCCCTGGTGTCGGCGGAGCCGACGTCGGTGTTCCTACTTCCAATTCTGGCATACTGATCCTTTCTTTTTTGTTTTTTTTTGTTTTTTTTTTTTTTATGATCTTAAATTAACAAACAGAAAAAGCAAATTTTTTTTTTGGTGATTTTTTAAGGTAGGATTTTGGGAATTAAAGGAGATGTTAATTACATGCTTAATCAATTTTTATAAAGGTATAGCTATAGAATAAGTTTAACCTCCGCCAGTGTGGGTAACACTACTTAATTAGCAGAGAGGATAATGATCATGAAGATAGATGTAACGAATACTCAATTTAACTTTTTTTTTTTTTTTTTTTTTTTAAGATTTTTGGGTTCTGGAAGGATTGGGAAATATATTTACATGATTTGCAGGGTTTTTATGAATGTTCTGCTAAGGAATAAGAGAAACGGGGAAATCCAGGTTGTAGACTACAACTGAGCAAATTTAGAAAGATAAGATTGATCTCTTCATAAAATGAACACAGAAAATATACAACAATATTAGTTGTTTCTTTTTTGGATCATGAAGATGTATAATGTGAGATATTTAGGGTGAAGATGGCAGATTCAAATTTGGCAAAAGAAAGATGGCAAGAAGAAGAAGAAGCAAGTACTTAAAAGCTGAGAGCTAAGAAAGAAGTGAGATGGGAAGAGAGAAAACAGGAGGGATTCTTATAGCACTAAGATTGATATATGAAGTTTAGTAAAGAAATTAACAAATCAATAATATTACTTAATAAAATAATTATTTTTTTCCAAAAGAAAAAAGAACAGACATATATGGTGGAGGCTGGAATCTGGATCAGGTAGGGAAGGTGTAACGATGAAATCACTGTTTGTTCCAAATTATATGGTCACGCATTATTACTAGTATTATTATAAAATACAAAACTAGCGAGCGAACAAACTAGCCTAGGCCATCCAATATGCATAATAATGCGCATGTCTTTTTCTAAGATGCTAAAGTCAAATGGCAGGTCCCATCTTCTTTAGTACAAAACTACATTCCTACAAAACTGTTAAATCCGTTTTTGGCAATTTCCCGGATATAATGAAAGTCCAACTAAAAAATTACCGAAAGAAGTAAATAAATAGGCACAAGAAATTATTATTGCGGTTCAATAACCACCTATATTCGCGGGGCAACGCCCAAACAGTGAACAATACACTAAATATCAATGATTATAATTACCAATTAGACTTATACACTCATAGACTTCATCTTCGACAATGTCATCGTTATGTCGAATCTACTTGATGACCTTGTCCAACGAGCATCACTTGTCTTCAAAAACTGCACGTGGAAATCCCTTCGTCTGACAGGTCGCTATCTCCCGAAAGCTTCAAATTCTTCTCTCGAAGAACGATAAACTGTTGAACTCCCTTCAACATTGCAAATATGTTTTCCCGAAGACTACTACTTCTTCACCCGAAGAATGAATGGTCTTGAGTTCTATTTATAGAACTTTTATTCTTTATCGTCACGTTGGCACAATCCAAGTCAAATTAAAATTATCTTCATAATTATCTCTACGCTTACTCAAAATTCAAACTGTCGCACAATCTGTTCCACGACTTATTGCAACATTATCTAATCTTTAATTTAAAATCCGAACTCAACAATTGCTCTGATGATCTCTACTCTATCTTCATACACGTCTTTTGTGTATTATCTTTTATAAAAATGCACAACCTAAAACTTTTATCTTGTTGAGACCAAATCTTATTTTTAATTGAATTTTAATTCAATTCAATTTCGACTAGGCTCATCTCATCAAATCTTCTATAAAACTTTGACTCATTATTTTTATCTTTTCAACAACTTTTTTTTTTTTCTGGAACTCATCACTTAATCTTGAAATTCAAATGCTTTAATCAGATAAACTTGCTCAATACGTCACCATCTTTTCAAACCTGTTTTTTGAATTTTCCTAAAAAACCATTGTAAAAAATTGCCAATTGAAATCCTAATAAAAACAAATTACTTTACACCTATATACTTAATATTCTCGAGTCACTAATTAGCACGTTTATGAATGCTATGCTTAGTCATAAAATTCCCAGAAAGATCTAAGTTATAAAGTGCTAAACCTGGTTCTTTTCTTTTCTCTTTTAAAATTTAATCTCCTCGGAAAAAAGGTCAACCAGCTTGAGTTAAGTATACCTTCACACACAAATTAATGTATGAAAACTTATAATCGTATTCAAGAAGAGATACAATATGATATATATTAATTAATTTAAGGTTGCAAAAAAAAAAAAAAAAAAAGTGAACCTCAATACACACTGTCTTATTTTTCTAGTATAATATTGCACCACCAATCACACCGTATAAGACACTGGGTACAACATAAGCACTTTAGACTTCTAATATAGGGGAAAGTGCTATGTATAATATGTTTCTTAATTAAAAGTAAAGCTAGCTCTAGCTAAGCAATTAAATATGTGCTTATGCGCTTTTAGCAAATTTACGTGAAACTAAAACCTAGTAATTAATAAGGAATATATCCTTGTTTTAATCTTGTGTGCAGATTCCAAAGCGTACGTACGACTCGTCATTCATCTAAATAAGCAATATATATATATATATATATATATATATATATGTATGTATGTAGAACAATATTGCTATATAATTCTTATATATTGTGATGATGGCCAGTAGTGTTCTTTTTTATTTTTTGATAAAAGATTGTCAATATTTGTCGTTTTAACCAATAATGTTACTCTCGTGATCATAAGCTCATGAGTTGCGGCCTCTAGTGAAAACAATAATACAGATCTAGACGTCTATGGTTTTAGTTAAATGAATTAATTTGTTCTTCCCTCTTTAAAAGCATCAAATTAAAATAATAATATTCTAATATTGGCTAAAAAAACATGTTTAGAAGCCATAGCTCAGACATCATTAGAGTTAAAACAAAATCCCATCTAAAATAATGCTTTTCAAAGAATATTCCTTAACCACTTAAACACGCACTCAAATTATGGTTTTAATGCGTCTTGCCAAACTTTAATAAAATCGCAGTACTATCATAATCAAGAGAATACTTGACTTCCAAGTTCTTAATCACGTTTTAGCCTGTTCATTACTGTGCTTATAACTTACTTGCAATTATGAAACAAGCATATTTTCAGCCTGATTATGTGCTCACTGAAAGCTTATAAACCTATCATTACTTTTATTGAATTTTGAGCTATAGGCGGTTTTCATGTGTGTCTGTCTTCTTCTCGATGACTACTTCTTTATATGCACTATGAACTTATTGGAATATAGATCCCCAAGTCACACATGAGCAACACTTGCACAGCATTGGACATTACTTTGACAAGACTAATTAAGATTTATTCCAACTTTTTTTTTTCTTTTTTCCTTTCCCTAAGAAACTTTAATTAATTGATTTCTTTTTTTCATGGCTACAAAAAAAGTGGTGAATGAAAATTCAGAGCGGGAAAATTCTCATTCCATGATAATAGAATATTATTTGTGGCTTGAAAAAGCCGAGACGATGACATGGAAATATTGAAATTAGTTAAACATTTAAGTGGATTCAGGGAATATCATATATATATATATATATAGTCTTGCGGGCCATTTAACAATCAGCTTTTGTTTAAGAAATTTGCCAAAGTAAGACCAAAAGTTGTTTGAGGAATAATTATGTCCATAAAATAAATCAGATTTGAAGGATAAAGTGCGAACCAACTTTTGATTTATTGCTGTGTCATGATTTCATGTGAGAAAGGTTGGAGTGGGTTGACCACTTATGTACTCCTTCGCTTTCAATCTTTATATTAATGAACAGAGCCTATAAATTGGTAAGAATGTTTAGATGTTCACAACCAACACCTTTTAATTGGTGGGTTCGTGGTTGTTGAGTAGAAGATACTCCACATCAATTATAACTGCTAATTATCATTATTCTCAACAATTATTTATATAAAAAGAAGATCCACTCGATCGACCACTTTTCTTAATAGTATTGATATCATGATATATCTTTAATCAATTCCATCAGGATCGTTCTTTATGTGTAATGCCAGCCACAATCATACGAGTATAGCCAGCGGTACCAATTACCAACACAACAAGCTTTATGGTGAGATCACTAGAAGTTTCTTTCCATATTCCAAAAGATGTACCGTTTTCTTTCTTTCTTTTCTTTTCTTTCTAAAAATGTTTCAAAGACATGGACAGCCACAGCTTTTTATGCCGAGAGAAATCATTCTCTCCAAAGAAATATTAATCAGTAGCCACATCTTTAGAAAGAGAGAAAAATGATTGGTTAATGACATGTTACTCGTTTTTAGAATTTAGAGTACGAAAATTCGAAGAAATTTGGCACACTTCTAACACTACTATCGTTAGAAGTAAAATTGTTAGGGTACCATTACTAGCTAGTTATATATATATATATATATATATATATATATATATATATATATACCTATAACTATGTGCATACTATATATGTATGAAATGGATCACATTCTTACATATACGTACATGAGTTAATGTAGTGTCCAGTCTAGTTAGACTTTATCGTCTGAAGAGGCACAAATTAACGATATTACATATTCTTTTCTCCAACCACGTCCTATTTCTGATGTTACCATTAATTAATTATTAATGTTATCAATCACTGTTATAATTAATTAATTAATTATATAGCATTTGCCTTTTTTTTTGTTTTTTCAAATGAAGTGGCCATTAGGCATCCAAAGAGATGGAATGATGAGTTATCACAATCCTAATTAGTGCAAATCATGATATTAGTTTAGTTTATTAAAAAGGAAAAATAAAGAACATAGCTCTATTGAGTGGATCACATCGTATCTGTTCCAGGTTATTCTCACGGCTAATTATTGGAGCACAACCTAGTTAAAACCATTAATTTACTTATTACAATTTCTTTAATTGTTGCAATGCGCATTATTTCCAGTCTCAAAACTGAAGAGTCAAGCCAATAACCATTAGGTCCAACAATATCTGCGAACTTAGATTTGGAAGAGCACAGATTCAATCCCGCATTGAAAAGAAAATGAAGGAAAAAAAAAAAACTGGATAGTCAAGCTACGAGAGCCGGCATCTAACCTAGGGAACTCTAGGGCTAGGTGCTTAATTGCTGATCATCTTGCAGACAGGGTCTTTATATGTACGGATGTATAATGATCAAATTCATCTTAAAAAGGAAATGTATGATCATCAATCAAATTGTCACCCTCCTAACGTCAGATAGTTTAAAGATATTGCCTTTGAGAATTAAAGTTGAGTTTGTGAACTTGCCTACAACTATGCTGTTAAGTAATAAAGACGATAATATTTACTCATGCCGATTATCGAAGTTGACTTATATCATTTAGTTTATAGGTTTAAATTAAAAAGTTTGAATCAAAATTTAAATTTTTATAAGATAAAATTCTTAGCAAAAAGGTTTAAATGTAGTTTAAAACCGTGAAACTCTTCCCTATGAGCTATGGGGGAGTATAATGCGACAAGCATACACAAAAAAAGAGATGAGAGAGAAAAAGATGGACAAAGAGCATAATCAGTATTTTAAATTTCAGTAAGTGGGATTCCCTGTTTGATGTTTCTGAGTTGTGAGTGGGAACTGGGAGGACTTTGTGAAAGAGAGTTTGAATACATGTAAGCTTCGTTCATTTTATCGATTCGAGTTTAGAATTTAAATTTTGTTACAGTAAAAAGTTCTCAGAAACAATCATATCTAACTTTTTTAATACAGTAAAAGCCTCTCACATAAAATCACATCTAAACTCAAATCAATGAAGTAAACGGGCCCATAATGGGCCTAACTGTGTGTAATCTTTGCCTCGTCCAGATAGTCAGGAAAAAAATGGTGATCGCTTGGACCATAAACTCAAATCACCAATCAAATCCCAAAGTCAGACAATATATATATATATATATATATATATTGATAATTCAAATTCAGACAATATTATTCAAACAAAAGATAAGAAAGATCTTGTGAGAGGGTTGGTGGAGTGGGGCACTAATCCAATTTTCTATATTGTCAAAGGAAAGACATGGAGAACCCTTTTTACATTTTCTTTTATTATGACATGAATACTTTATTCCCAACCACGAATTTTGTTGAAAAAACATGGGGATTGGTTTGGCGGCCTCTGGATCTAAAACTGTATGTTCGGGATCAATGAAACTCTGCTAGTGGATTGTATTCTGGATTGGGCCCCTTGAGGCCCATTTAATTTGATCGTAGTGATGATCACGGGCATGATACAGTGTCCACGGTAGCACAAATGGTCCACAGCACCGGCACACATGATTCGTTGAGGTAGGGCCCATAGGACTTGTGCGAGTGAGTCAATCTATGAATATATGCATCCCATATGTGTCGCATCAAGGGTAGTCTAAAGCCAAATTTAGTGTAATAGCAACAACAACAACAAAAAAAGCCAAATTTAGTGGTTGAGAGAGTAGGAGTAAAAAAGATGAAGAAGTAATCTTAGGCCCCATCCCCCTTTTATGTTGTTTTGCAAATAAAATGGAACTTCATTGCCAAGCGAAAAAGAGCTTCACAAAAAATAATAAATAATTTTACAAAAAGTTAAAAAGAAACCTCAGAAAGTAATGCTATCATGTATGACTTCTGTTAAGTGTCATTTGTTGTCCACTTTGTCACTTCACGTGTTTTTGCATCGTTTGTAATTAAAGAATATGTGTAATGCAACTAACCAAGAAAATTAATAAGATGTGAAAGAGATTGGGTTGGGTAGGCCAGTAAAGTCAAGAAAAAAAAAAACATTAATTGATTGGAATATTTGCTTTTTGGATGTTCCATGTTTATTAGTCGATTTGTATAATTTTTTTAATTTGATTTAATTTTTGATGAGATTTAATACAAATTCGAAATAGATATTGCAAAAGAAAGTCTCTTTATATAATATATATATATATATATTGTGAGGAGACGATATTCTGGCCCGTTGAATTTGCTAGCTATCTTTTCTCGCCAGAAAAGACTGGAATGTCCATTTCTCTGAATTCTCTATCACTAAGATTAAACAGTGCATCCCACTTATTCACCGACTAAAAACATATAATACATCATTGCATATGTTTACCATAACGCTGTTGCGCACTCCTTGACGGAAAAGAAAAGAAACCAGCTCTTAAAATTATGATAATTTGTCATAATATTTTTTTTTTTTAAAAAAAAACACTCTTAATGGTATGAATATATGATAGTAACAATGTTTTTCTTTTGTTTATATGTGATCTTTAAGCTTGGTGTAACATGTAGTTTGGCCATTAATTAAGGAATTCCATCGTAAAGTTGTTTAATACAGCAAGATTTGCCTTAGAATCAGTTGATCAATGAATTGACTCAAAAAATTCAGCTGATTCAAATATACATATATTTTGTTTGGCCAATTTAATTAAAGATGGTTTCCAATTTTTACACTTTTTATCTTTCTGGAATTAAGCTATAATGCTCGCGTTAAGTAAAAGATATGGCTCACTTTGATTAACTGTAACGTAATACTAGCAATATTGATCGGCAGAGACTCCGTTGAAGATAAAGTGTGCACGATGGAAAGAGGATAAAAAAGCAAGTTAAAGATCAGAGCAAGATCAAAGCTGCAATTGATGATCAATATATCAAGAGAAAAATCAACGCTTTTTTACATAGTTTTACTTATTACAATATTGGAGATGCCCATAACTCGGCCATTATTTAATACTAAATCGTGTATATTATATGCGCAACTCATACAGGAGAAAGCAAGATCTCAGCTATAAAAATAGGGAATTAAATCAACTTGGACCCTATCATTCAAGTTGGAAGATCTTGCGCAAGACAAGCAATCATGAATGCTTCCAATTACCCCCAAGATCAGAAGAAAAATGTAATAAGAGCGAGGGAAAAGGGAAGGCGTATATTTTCAGGTTCAACGTAGCTATAGATTCCCTCCTTTTTTGGAAAAAAAAAAAAAACCATATTAAAAAAAGAAAAAAAGAAAAGAAAGTGTTTACAGACCTAATTAAGAGCCTAAGCTTTCTTTCATAAAGTTATAGTGCACAAATCCCACATAATAAAGTCAGAAAGCTTATAAGGTGGAATTCCATTCACATGTCCCCTCTCTTTTGTCCATAAATAATATCGTGTTAGAAAATTAAATTATTTTAACAAACAAAAAATATCGTGTTAGAAAATTAAATTATTTTAACAAAAATGACATATTAAATGATGCGATATAATTTTTTAATTGACATTGTATTTTTTATTCAAAGAGAGAAAGGAACGCCACTACTTTTAAGTAAGGTTTACTCAACGTATAGTTAGGGTGGAGGAAAATTGACACGGTATTTTAATTCAATATTAATTTACTGAAGTAATATAAAAGACACAATAGTCGAATCCCATTAAGTGCTCTATTAAATAGGACGTTACATATGTTTATTCTGCACGCTTAAATAACGTGGCCTAAATAGCTTAGCTAGTTTGGTCTTTTCTATTAATCAATATTCCAGTATACTCGTTGTTTGATTGGAGGAGACTCCTCCTGATAATGTTCATGATAATTTGGTGCTATGAATTGTCTTTATTTCAAATAATGGTCAAAACACTAATAATCTCGTTGCCACACATATCATTTTAATTAGTTGACAGTGATCAATGAAAAAAGCTTATAAATATTGCTCCCTAGAATAATAGGCCTGCATAAAAACATTAATCTCTTCTTATCAGCTTTACGAATTAATTACACAAAAACCCCATATAGTTTTACGTCAATATCACATCTCTATTCAGATATATATGACTTGATTTTCATTTTTGTTGTTGGAATATATAGGTTTAACTGGCTTTATTTGTATCCACGTATAGTGTCAATTTACAGAGCCGGGCAACTGCATGATTTTGCAGATGGACATGCAGAGAATGATAAGATAATTGGCAACATTCAGCCTCGAATGTGCGGTCAACGAATGTGTCAAATCTACGCTTGAACCATCAAATTGTGGTGAGATGGATAAAAGTTACTTTTTTCTTTTGGAGCTATATATAATGAATGGGAAGTTGTCCACTGAATTTTAAAAAAAGACACAGATTTTGAAATCATTAGAAAGAGACATCACTAAGTTCTCTAATATTTGGCTATATGAGAGACATCAAGAATAATGGTATCATGAAAAAGACATCATTGTCAATGGTATATATATATATATAGATTCAATTCACTTCAATGATGGCTTTGGAGAACTTTGTTCCACGACTACTGCTTTTTGGTTCTCTTTCACAACATACCAAATTGCCTCTTCTTTTTTGCTGTCAAATCTTCTAACATTAAAAGTCGAGTGAAGAATTGTCTTTCTCCAAAATTATGGAGTAAGACTACAATACATCCCATATATGTAAGATGTATAGTTCAAATCTCAGTCATTAAATGAGTCATAATAGAAAATAATTTTATAAGATGACAATTGATAATTTTCTTCTTTTAATCATTCGACTACTGAAAAATGAGGTGTATGTAAGTCTTACCAGCAAGTATGATATGTTAAACTTTAAGACTTTCCACAAGAATATTATAGTGCGTGCGAATATGGTAGGACATGATGAATCTCAATGCTAGCCGCGGATCAATGAAACGACACTAACTAGTCCAGGCTTTATAGCCATAATTAGTAAGGGTACTTACTACTTTCTGTATGTCTTTTTATCGGTATCCCCTTTTATTAAACTACCAAAAGTGGATGCACTTAAAGCCACACACGAAGGAAAAAAAGAACAGAAAAAAATAAAAAGAAAGAAAAGAAAAGAAAAGAAAAAGAATGCTGTATGTGGTCTTAGGACAACCCTGCTTTGGAATTACGGTTTAGTTTATTTTACAAGAACCAATTGGAAATTATATTACTCTGATGATCATATATAGGAGAAGAAATCATATAGCAAAATTAAACAGCACTACTATTAATTTGTTACAACAAAGGATCACTTTTTACAAAGAAGCCATACAAAACGCTATAGAAAAGGAACAAACGCGATCACAATTGCTGTTAAGAATAGCTCCAAGAATCACGGATTGAATCACGAACAAGAATCGGAAATTCGTAAAAGAGAACACAAACGCAGTGATCTACTTGCTTCGGATTCTTTGAATCCTACTCCAAGGCAGGGCAAATCACCCTAGCTGAATCCACTAGCGAGATGGAATTGTACACCCCCAGATCTCTTAGTACAAGGATTTTCTCGAGAACCAAACACTCCTCACACCCAGTACAAAGAACCCAGCGAATACAGAGAAAACACACACCCAGTATTTCTCTCAATCTCACTCTTGTACAGAAAATCTCGTTAGTCTTATTGATGAGTGAGTATTTTATTCATATATCAAGTATGTTTGAGTTTGAGTATTTATAAGTTTTTATTTAATGTGTTTTTATTTTGTTTTTGTGTGTTGAAGTTAAAATGGAATAAAAAGAGAGAAAATTTAACTTTAGATTAGGTTTATTGAGTTCATGATGCCAAATAATTCCGGCAGTCAAGATTAGGTTTGTTTAATGAATGCTTGATTCGGTTAGACTAATAGAGATATTACTTGATTGGTTTTGCATACTATTTTACTCGACACTCATGAGAATGAGTGAAATTATTTTCGAAAACCTAAACTAATGAGAGTGAAATAAATTGACGAGCCTAGGAATTGGATATCAACATAACTTAATAGAGAGAGATCAAAGCCCCTAGTAATTTTATTATCATTAGAATTTCTTTAGATCCTCATCTTCAAATTGCACTTTTATTATTTAATTATTTTTTTAGTTATTATTTTTATTACTTTTCTTTGTTCGTTACTTATTCTGATTGTTTAAATAAAATCTTAGAGCCGATAAATTTCAATAATTAACGAAAAATTAAATACATTTCTCATGAGATCGATACTCTTGTTCACACTTTATTATTTGAGACGACTCGTGCACTCACGAGCATAAATAAATACACCCTATACTTATAACTAATCACAACCCATCCTTTTATAATACTACCAAGACCACTCCAGTACGACACGTCAGCATGACCCGTTACAACAAACCAATCTTAGGTGTTCTGATTAATCAGCAATTAGAGCCAATCCTGACAATTGCAAACTTAGCTTAGGCCTAAAACTTAACGCATGAAAGGCTATTTAGGGGTAGAAGTAGTGCTAAGAGGACTCTTCCCGATCAGACTAGATGGCCTCGGACTGTTTGGTCCTCTTCCGCCGGAGCGCGGGCTCGGTTCGCCCCTTATCTCGCCTAAGCGAGGGCTGTGGGAGCGACGTGGGCTCTCAAAGGCTTTAGGTCCATTTCCAGGCGTTGACGTTGAGCTTGTGATTTTGGGACTGCTACTGTGCCTGAACTCTCCACGGCTTCTCGTGATTACTTCATCTAAGATCTCTCCATCCCCTGCATGGGAAGCCCCCGCACCTAACTCTGTCTCCTGCTTTCAGAGAGATTTATATACAATCATGAATCATTCATTCACAAGTTACAAAAAAAAAAAAAACAGATTTAAAAAAAATATATATTCAAACTATATACACAGTGAATTACCGTTGCAAGATTGAAAGGCAAGGCGGGCGCCTCTTCGTACGCAGCGGCGTCGAGGTCTTGAAGATGAATCCCTTTGAAGAACTTGGGCAGCAAGTACTGTCTTGCCGGAATCAAAAGCATGATCATTAATGGGAACATAACGCCAGCTATTGGAACCCAAGTTAGTCCAAAGCATATGAACAAGTAAATTGTTTGGATGATTGTGAATGTTGCAATCGTCTTGAACGGCACCGTTTCCACAAAAGTGGCGTGGTAGTCCTCAAGGACCCTTCAGGAGTTCAAGAAACAAGTCAACTTAGAAAATGTGAAATAGAAAAATGCTAATCATCCCTCCCGGTCAACTAAGAGAATGGATGTGTGAATATGTGATTAGTTGAAAATTGCGCACGCGGTGATAAATAATTTAACTTTAATTAAAAGAAAAAGAGTTGAATTGAAGGAAACTGATTTACTTGTATCTTCTGCTTGGGGCCGTGAAGAGCAATAGGATCCTCTCCCAGAATTGGTTACCGGGAAGGCTTTCGATGGCCATGAAGGCAAAGTAGCCCCAGAGGACCGAGGTTGGGATCTTTTTGAGGACAGGCATGGCAGCAACACATCCTCCCACCATAGCAGCTTGAAGCAAGTTGCTTAGACGCTGCTCCTTCACTTCAACTGGCAACAGATCATCTATCTCCTTGTCCACATCAAACACCGTCTCATCGACTGGGGCATTGATGTTTCCCATGCCAGAAGCCGCTTCAATTGTTGTTTCTTTTAGTTCCTTCAGTCCTTGTACCTGATCAAAGTTGTGTCATATGTAGTACTACTTTTTTAATTACTTAATCATCAGCTAATTATACAATTAAGGAAACTAATTATGAGATATAATACCCGAGAAGAGGGGTCCTGGTAAATCAGAGGAGTCTGCATTTGATTATAGGCTTCTTGCATATTCCCATAGAGCTGTCCTAAGCTGGCATTCTTTCTCATACTTCTCCGTGCTGTCGACACAAGCCGGTTACGGAGCAACTGCAAAAAACGACCAAAAACTTAAATATGGTAATCAAAACAAAAGAAGGCAAAAATCTCGTGCTGAATTAAATAGATAATTACCTGGTGTTTGAGAGTAGCCAAACTCTTTGTATGCATGGGGGACTGTGGGATGACTCCATTTGATGGAGGAATTCCAATAAGACCACATAGTAAGGTCTGGATTAATAAAAGTCAAGAAAGTAAAAAAAAAAAAAAAAGTAGAAAAGTTAATTAGAACCAGCGAAGAAGGAAAAAAAAAAAATAGCAGTTTTGGTCTTTCAATGTATATATATGTGTACCAGAAAGCCTAAAAGAAGCAAGTCATAATGGTAAGAAGAAGGCTTTCTCAAATTGAACTCTTTCTGCTGAGCAAGCTGGGATGCTACACTGTGGTCAAAGTAGTAGAGCACTGCAATCATCGTTGCCGGAATGAATGCTCCGATTATGTAGAGCACCGGAACATCGAGCATGTCCTGTCAATTTCAAGTACAAAATCAAAAAACTATTATTCTTATATCTATATTTAATGTATACATTATTCTTCATAAAACAGAGGAAATATAAGCCAATCAGTATCAAAAGGGGTGATGAAAATACCGTAATGACAGTCCAATTCTCATATGCACCGGGTGACCACGGATTAGGACTAAAGAGCCTCCTTGGGATCCCTTGTGGAACACTGCCGGATGGTATGTATGAAACGCCCGTCCACACCAGAACCATCAGTGGCACACCATAGTCTGCTATAAGGCTTCTCATCGAACCTGTCCAAATACATAAAAAATAAATTAATAGTTATAACAACAACAACAACAACAACAACTGATGAAGATCTGATGGTCTAGAATTACGCAATACTAATTTGGTTTTGACTTGTTACCAGAGCCGTAGCGCCAAGACCTTGCTTTTCGGCTTTTTAGCCCGGTGAGAAGAAGGCCAAATGACAGAACCAAAGCAAACATCCCATTTGCAAACCTCCATGAAGGTAGGAACTGTATTGAATTTGCATCTTCTCGTTTTGGTATGCGGAACTCATCCACCATTCCCTACATTTTTTCCCTACACACACAGTATTAAAAGACACAAAATTAAAATAGTGGCAAAAAGTCAAACATGTATGTACATAGCATGTAAAAAAGGGCATGATCATTTACGTTGACTTTGCACAAATTGGAAATCGATCAAACTGAAGATCTAGCTTAATTTTTGAGATGCATAAAATTCTTACTTTAATGGCTTGTTGCATAAAGAGCAGGGAAATAAGAAGCCCGAACAATTCTCCGGCGATACGGGTGAATCTTCTGATGATGGAACAAGCTCCCAATATAGCCAGCAAGAACAACAGGAGTGATGTCCACACACATACCCTATAATTGATACCAAAAAAAGAAAGCTGAGTTAGAAGTAAAATTAATTGAATGCGGTATAAGAAAAGATATTGGGAAAACATAATATATGGATGAAGAAAAGTAAATGAATAGCAATGCTGACCATCCAGTCCAGGCTAAAAAAAGTTTCGGACCGAGGTCCGATCTTCCTTTGGCGAAATTAAACATGAAAGTGTACATGATCACAGTAGGCTCAGCAACTCCTAAGATCAACAAAGGTTGACCTCCCAATATTGAGTGTATGATCCCGCAAAGTGCCGTTGATACCAAGGTTTGAACGGCTGTCAAAACTCCATCTGCAGTACAAGCACAACAAACAATACATATTTTACTAAATAATTTGGTAACTTGATCAAAACAGGATGGAATCAAACACTCAAAAAAGTAGGACTTTTTTAGTTGAAACGTTAGAATATTCCTAAACAGATCTAAAGCCCGCTTTAATTTAGTCTTTTTCAGAGATGGTGTCCAATACCAGTATCTCTCTCAAGTTGTTCCCCAAATGAAATGACTGGAATTGCTGAAGCGAAAAATATATATGTGGTGGGGGCCAAAATTCTGCATCATAATCACAATTCACAAACATACGTTATATATTATGTCAAAGTAATCTTTCAATTAATCAGTAAAATCATAAAATTAGAAAAACATTATATATAAACCAGTACATGAGTTAATCTTACTAATTCACAAATATCAATATATATACCTGTAGCCTGCTTTAAAACCACCAATCCAGTCTTGCTTGTAGCACAGCAATCTTCCTCTAAGGTCATTCTTGATCCCTTCAAATGGTACAAATGTCTCTTCCATGGTTTAATTTTCTAGCTCCTAAATAATTATATATGTTTCTTTCTTAGTTTCTTCAAATTGGCCTTTTAAGAAATTAAGGAAAGGATAGCCTACGGGTGTCCCCGAGTTGTTGGAGTAGTTCTAAAAAATGAAGTTGCCATTTGATGAATCAGGAGCTAGCTGATAATCAACAACTTACATATTGATCTGGGCACTTTTATAAACACAGGAAACAAAAAAAAAAAAAAAAGTTCAAATGCCTTGTGAAGGATTGAAGTTTTGGAAAAGCTGCCAAAAACAAGTGGTATATAATATATATTCACGTAACAAAACTATTGAAAAAGATAAAGAATATTATGATTATAATGTGGGAAATAAGAAGTTGAGGTCACCAAGTAGAGAACAAGATGATGACTCAAAGTCCCTGATGAAATGGTTCTGGACAATGTGTGAGCATATATAGAGAAATAATAGTTGCAAATATATATATATATATAATATAAAGTGTTAATAAAGTTGTTGAGTAATTATCATGAATATTATTGCAAATTAGGGAGGTAGATTTGGTGCAGACGGAAGGGTCACAAGGGAATTAAAAGGAATTATAATGAAAATCGAAAGTTGAAAGTGAACCTCACTGTCATTACACTTTGACTGTTCAAATATAATCTGCATTTTCGTCTCCATTCAGCTGCGACCATGTCAGCACCACAGTTAGATGGACCCCGCTTGATGGAGTTTTGTTCTTCATCAGACAATCGATCGGTTCTCAAACAGACTGTTGTATATTATATTTATATTATACTAGACCTGTTTTCACCGGATAATGTATTCTACGTAAGCCTCGTATCGTAAATTACATACATATAATCCATGTGACGACAACCTGTAGTTGACCTTTAATATTCATTGATTCGCTGGTCCAATTTTTCATTAAACTAGGTGCTTCAACCACTCCTTTTTTTTTATTTTTTATAAATTAACTAGGTGCTTTTTAATTTCAGTAAAATGTTATAAAGTGTCCTGAAATTAACGACGGTTAGAATTTAGATGAAATTGCCCACGTGCCACTTTTTCTTTTTCCCTATTTGTTTTTGTTTTTTGTTTTCTTTTTACGCATTGAGGCCGATATGTCCACTACTACTCATTAGAGTTAGCTTACTAAGGGTCCGTTTAATTCGTTGATTTGAGTTTTTAATTTGAGTTGAGATGTGACTTTATGTGATAGTTTTTTACTGTAGTAAAAAATTAGATGTGACTGTTTCTTAGAGTTTTTTACTGTAACAAAACTCAAATTTTAAATTCGAATCAGTAAAATGAACGGGCATAAATTTTCTGTTGGAGGGTTCGACTATAAGGATAGTCATTGCAAGCAATATTAAATTTCAAGAGTCACTGAGTGATATATTTTTACTCTACTATGTATTCTGTTGATTCTTCTTCAAAGTTCAAACCACAGATTTTAGTGAGCAGCGCCCTCCGTGGAGTATTAGGAAGAAAAAGCAAAATTCTAAAAATACGTGCCCCACTCGGTATAACGTGCATGGCTCTGCCAGTAGTGCACGTAGAGACCATAAATTTTTTTAGATCATGGCAACAAATTAGGGCACAACAATAGTCACATGCACAAAGGAAGTTTTCATCCTAAATGCTAACATCCCTTTTCGATTTAAGCACTTTACAATTTTTTTTATTAAATTTAAAGGATTATTTATAAGAATTAAAATTAAAAAATAACCAACAATTTGCTAAAAGTTTAATGAACAAAAATGCTCTATATCCTTAAACCAACGATGATATGCATTATACCGATATCCCAAGCATACATATAATTTGAAAACTTGGACAGAGATAGTACCCACCAGTTGTTTAATTTTCACTTTTCCAGCCAAAAAAAAAAGAGAGAGAAAAAACCACAAATACCACTCAAAATGATAAAAGATATTATTTATGTCACTCTACTTAAAAATAAATAATTATTATTTAATTAATAATGAAAAAATAAAAAGTCACAATGGCACTTAATTATTTAGAATAACATACTCGCAAAACCATAGCAAGTCATGTAGTTTCTCAAAAGAAAATAAAATGTTTTACTTCGTTCAAGTTGCATTAATATTATAATGTTATGCTGTGAAGATATATTGTCGTTTTGTACCTACGATTAGAAAGCTTCCAGCGATAAATGATTATTTATACCGTGAATTAAGAATTAAGGAGGTATCCTCATTATTTAATTCAGTTGCTTCTTTATCTTGATGTCCATCTTCATTTAACTTATATACATATATATATATATATGTGTGTGTGTGTGTGCAGTTTTTTTTTTCATTCTTTTCATTTCTTTATAGTTTTTTTTTCTTGGTCGCGTGCGTAACTGAAACTCGATTAGACATGTGCAATATAATATAACCTTTGACTTTATTAATCTATATTATACGTGGGAGATTGCTCTTCTAACTTATGTATGTGGATCGTGACATTATAGTTATTTAGATATTTTTAACATAACATAACAGTAATTTAACATAATATGAACACTAAAAAAACATAACACTAAAAACTGTGACTATTTCATATATACTATTCCTATACTTTAATTTGGTAATATAATAAGAATGTTAGAACTGTTAAATAATAGTCGGAGATCATTAAATATCTTGATATTTTACATTTTCAACGTCAGTATTATGTTGAATAAAAAACATGTTACGCTTTTCACTTACGAAACAATCCCTTAAAAAGCCGGTCAATTGAATGTTTATTTACTAAAAAGTCATTACAACTTTACAATAATACCAACCGGCCATTAAACTCACAATTCTGATTCTGTTATCTCACAAAAATTTAAATAAAAAAGATTTTATAAATGAGTTCTCTTATAAAATTTTAATTTAAAATTAAAATTATTAACTTAAATGTATGAATCAAACAAATCATAAATTAAAACGTTGCAATACAGGAATCAAATTAATACGTAGACAGTAAATAAACTTGATCACAGACTCCAATGAAAATTTCCCTCCGTGGTGATAAATATGCACGTCTATCATCCTCGTCGCTTTCAAGTTTCAATCGAAAAGTTGCTATAATATTTAACAATGTAAAAAAAAAAAAAAAAAAAAAAGAGTGATACTACTACTGGCACGGAGGAGAAGATCGCATTGAACTACGTAAAGAAAATAATTATAAAAAGATAAAAAAAGCAAAAGAGATTGAACCCATTGACATTTTTACACACGCAAACAGATAATATATAATATATATATATATATATATATATTTCAGTACTTGGAAGATCATGTGTGTGTCTATATATATATATATTTCAGTAATTGGAAGATCATGTATATATACGCGTAGAAGAATTTAGGTGAAGCTCATTTGTACATCCAGTTTCAAAAGTATCAAAATTAACAACTTTCATGTTATGGCTTGGATCGCAATTCATTAAATGCTACGAAGAAAAGTCGTTTTGCTTGCTGATGCAGTCTCCAGATTGGATTGTCAAATTAATAATAGAGATGGATATTTTTTACTCCGCCCACAACGAAGAAAAAAGATCAAAGGGCCTAGCTTAATATTATTTTTTTTTCTCGTTCTTTATCATGCTATAGCTAACGGCCAAATCATTTCGCAGCTTTAAAGCAGGATCATTTGAGCTTTAAACTTATGAATTAGTTATAAATTCAACATAAACATGGTCCCATTTTTTGGACTTTACTATGTATCATTCAAGAAACCCCAATTCATCAATTGTCTTTTTCTTTTTTTAAGTTTGTGCTGGGGATTCCCGCCCCTTAAAAAAGAAGGAACTTTAATTAATCATGTAAATCCAAGAACATGTACTAAAGAAAATAATGCTGCATTTTTATTTATTTATTGCACTATTATGCACACAGTTCGCACGCCAATTGGCTAGTCAATGCATGACATCCTTTTTTCTTTTCTTTTTTGTTTTGTTTTGTTTTGTTGAATTATTGTCCTTGAATTTATGTATCTACATGTTCATGACAATAACCTTCCACGATGCAAAAGTATCGTATAAATTTGTTCCTTTTAGACCTTTCCAAACATTCAAGACTTTAAATTAAATTATGTATGCGTTTTTTTTTTTTTTTTTTTTTTTTTTTGGGTCATTCCTAGTAGATTGAAAGTTGGTCCTTTTTTTTTTTTTTTTTTTTTTTAAAAAATAAAATTTTTTTTTTTTTTTTTTTTTTTTTTTTTTTTTTTTTATCATTTTTTACAAGGCCATTAGCATTTTTTGTTTTTTGTTTTTTTTTTGTCCCAGGTTTTGCAACTTTGCAGACAAATTAATAAATAGGCATATTCTTTTAGAGAGAGAAAAAAAGATCGACTTTATTTTTCTTTTAAGAGAATTGGGGGTTGCATTCGAATGATTTTGTCTCGCACAACAAGTTTAATTATTGATTGTTCATTATTGAGGAATTGTGAGGTTTAAAAAAAACCATCTGTCAAAGAAAGGCAGTTCACGCCCGTTTCGATCTTAAACCACTAATTCCTAGTGCATGGTACTCCATCCCCTACCAAAACCCTTATTCAATTTCATTCACGATTTCTTAACTAGTCCACGTAGCTCAGTTTTTAGCCCCACAAAAAAAAAAAAAAACCAAAAAAAAACCAAAAAAACCAACAATTTTACAGATTTATGAAAAGATGATTTCTTTATAGAATATAATTGGCATAACTTGAGTGACATTATTTACTCACCATATGAGTAAAGAATTCAGTGCAACACATGGTTTATTGCATGCACGGATGTAGTAGAGCTTATAGGGCCTGTCGGAATTAGAAGAACAAGGTGTGGTCCTTACCTTACATTAACCATATTATGACGTACTTTCTAATTTTTCTTCTTCTCCTTGGCTGCAAAATGTCTAGATTTGGGCAGCGCCAGCCTTTAGCTTCCGAGAAGAGAGAACTCTATTACGCAATCTAACATTTTCCACACTTCTAATTCTTGATAATTAATGTTAATTGAAAAAAAAAAACACCATGATAATGCTTACTCCTCTATACTTAACCAAGCTGGAGATCTTTATTGCAATGTAATGATTTTGGAGGCCCGCCATGGCCAATACTATATAAACAAAGAAAAAGAAGGAACCATGATATAGGATACTCATTTGAAGTTTCATTAATTCTCGATAATAAACAATATTGCACCCACCAAAATCATGCCCAAAACATATAGATTATACGCTTACATGTTATTGTGAGAATATTCTGCAGTAGTAGTAGTGCTCCTTTATTAAAGCCCTAAAGCATCAAAATTATAGTACTTAATTAACAAAATATGCATATACCATGAATATATAGCCATATAAAATGTATAGAGAATCCTCCAACAAAGTTTAATTAACTTACTTCCAAAGCAAATTTAGTATAGTTTAGCCCAACTCGTCACACCCAACAACTCAACTTCCCTGGAAATCCTGTTTTACTTTAAATTCTGGTCCAACTACATTATAACGGTTAATAATGCAGCAACAGATGAGGCCTTTTAGAGTTTCTCATGTAGTTAAATTTGAGATTTAGTACTACAATCCAGCAATATCACCCTTCGTGAAGAGTTTTATTGCTAGAGGTAAATATTAATGTTGGGGAAAACACACCTTTACATTCATGCAGCAGAAAAATAAACTAAAATAAAATAACAAAAAAAAAAAATAGAGAAGACAAAAATATATGTGTAGTTCGGAAAAATTTTCTGCGTTCATAGAAGAGAGAAAAATTCACTAATAGTTTTAACAAACTTTCTCTCTTTCTCTCTCTACCCAAAACCCCTTACACCCTTACATATCTCTCTCCTCAATTTTCTCTCTTTCTCTCAAAATGAGCCACTTTTTCTCTACACTTTTCTCTGAGCACACAAAATGCTACACGAACCACTTATTTATAGACTTCTATGAGCCATAAAATAACTCTTGTCCAAAAACAAAAAAAAAAAAGTTACCTAACAATACTCAAATTCTCTCAACTCACTCATTTGGGTAAGCAATCTCAACACTCATCATTGCACTGCTCATGAATGGGATGACAACGATGCTATTTCAACAAGAATAAACATGTGTCGAGTTCAAACTTTCATCAAACTTGACATGAGAAACCGACTTCTTCTTTTTCTTCAAAGCATCTTCATTGCCATAAGTCTTCATCATCTCGCATTTATTGTCTTCAACTGTCATCATCTTGTAGCACTCTTTTACTCATGTAACTTCTTTCACAATAGAAGAAGACTATTTGTGGCTTGGCTCCACCTTTATAGCTCCACCTAGAACTCTAGTCCCAATCAGTTTATACACGTTTTTCACTTTTACACCCTTCATGGCTAATAAATCACCTTTTTGACTTATATAAAACCATCCTTCGCATAATACTCACAACCCAAAGTGTTTAAAGCCCCTAAAAAAATCAAACTTCTCCTTAATTAAGGAACATGTCTAATATTTGTCAATTTTCTCACAACTCCATCAAGCATCTTCACCTTCACAATACCTATTTCAATATCTTTAGCACTAGAATCATCTGTCATCAACAAAGTACCAGCATCACATGGCTTATAGGAATCAAACCACTCTTTATATGCACACATATGAAACGAACATCCAGAATCTAAAATCTAAAAGTCAAAAATATTTCCAGCAACAATGACAGAATACACATCATCTTCACTGTCATACCTGTCGCCAACAACATTTGAAGAATCTGAAGTCTCTTAGGGTTCTTGTTTTCTCTTTCTTCTAGATGGTACATTAGTTCTTCACAGTTTCTCCTAATATGTCCATTCTTATGACAATAATAGCACTCAATATCCTTCTTTGGCTGGGATTAGGAACGATCATCGCTCTTATCATAATATCACCCTCGTGACTTGCTCCTACCCCTATCTGAATCTGACTTCGCCACTAAAACTTGTTCATTATGAGACGTACTACTAGAATTTTTTCATATTTGCAGTCTTTAACAGAGCAGTTGACACCTCATCCACAGTCAATGTCGTCTTTCCAACTAAAAGTGTAGTCACTAAAATCTCATATGATTTGAGTAGGGAAGCTAACAAAATTACCGCGTTATATTCCTCATCAATTTTGACCTCTACACTTAACAATTGAGTTATGCACTTATTAAAATTATTTATATGATCCCTAACATCACTTTTCTCATCCATTTTCAACTTATACAATTGCTTCTTCAAATATAATCTATTTGTTAGGGATTTCGACATATAAACTTTTTCTAATTTTTTCTATAACTTGGAAGGAGATGTCTCATTCATAACACTATATTTCAGTTTAAAAGCCAAACTTAAATGAATAGTGCTTACCTCTTTCGCTTCTAATTCTTCTCAATCTTCATCTTTCATACGTTTTAGCTTCTTTTCTTGCAATGCTTTCAGTAATCCCAGTTGAATCAGAACATTTTTTACTGTACTTTTACACATGCTGAAATTATACTCTTTCCATCAAACCGCTTAATCTGCTCAAATTTTATCCCGGACATCATCTTGACCTCTTTTTTTTTCTTTTAGTCTTCACCACAGCTCTGATACCAGTTGTTAAGGAAAACACACATCTACACCCACGCAACATAAAATAAAATGAAACAAAATAACATAAAAATAGAGAAGGCAAAGATTTATATGTGGTTTGGAAAAATTATCTACGTCCACGGAAGATAGAGAAACATTCACTAACAGTTTCATAATTACACACTCAACAAATTTTCTCTCTTTCTCTCTTTACCCAAAATCCGTTACACTTTTGTCTATCTTTCTCCTCATTTTTTTTCGCTTTTTTCTCAAAAGAAAGCATACTTTCTCTACACTTTTCTCTGAGCACACCTACACGAACCACTTATTTATAGACTCCTATATGAGCCGTAAAATAATTCTTAGCAATAGAAAATAACAACTTACTCAAAAAAATACAAAATAATTATTTTCTCAAAATCAATTTGAGGCAATTACTTAACCACTAATGCTTAGGTCTTACAAAAATATTGAAACTTAAGTGGAGGTGTAGAGTAATTTGTTGAGAGTATTTTTGAAGCAAAAACTGCATTGGCAGCCTCAGTATAGTGAACTCCATCCCAGCTTATGAACTTTGATCCGTCCTCGCAAACGTTGAAACCCGGCACACCGCACGCATGGTTGAGCTTGTAGTTGTAAGGTGGCCCTCCATAGCCACAACATGCCATTAACGGATTCTCAAAACCTAGTTAATAACCGAAAACACCACCCGGGTCCTTAAATCAGATCATTAGAGTCAATGTCTCATGTACAAGTCGGGAGCTACAATATACAATTCAGTAGAGACACGTCCCCACTTAGATTTTAAAATGACATAAATTTATGTAAATTAAATTTCAATTGTGCCTTCACTAAATAAGAATAAAGTATATATATATATATATATTGCTTTATCTTTACCATATTGTAATTTTAGTTGATATATGTTTTGGCTCTATATATGTGCAATACATTGGTGGATTATTAATAATAGCAAAGGAAGATGGAAAATGATCTCATACCATAGATGGAAGGATTGGAAATGACGCCGTATTTGATGGAGTATATATCAACATGTACAATTGTCGCATCCTTCATTTCAGATCTCAATTGTTCATAAAGAGCGTATAGTTGTTTATTGAACGCTTTTGCCGCTTCATTCATATACTGAATGCATCCATAGTTGTCAATATCACTCGCACTATGGTTAGTTACAGATAAAATTTGTGGCAAACACCCAAGTGGCCCCGTATTGTGTACCCAAAAGTTCTTTGCTCCATTTTGATATAAGGTCTGCCCATAATTGTATTGGAAATGAATTAACATAAATCATTGATATGTATATGCGTGGATACATAAACAATGTTATAGGAATTTAGAATAATATTAATTCACCTGAATTGAAGTTTGGATTTCAGCAATGAAGGATGGGATTTTGTCTATAACTTGTGAATAAGAAAGGTAAGTGAATGAAGCAGCTAGATCATTTTGTCCAATGTCAATTGTGTAGAGTGAGTTAATGAATTCTTCACCGCCAACCAAATCTTTGTAACCTATGTGTATATATATATATTGTAGAATATGTTTTTTATTTTTTTTATTTTATTAGACGATTATAAAACGAACTTGAAAATTATATTTACCTTTTGATATTAACTCAATAGAGCGAGTTCGAAATTGAAGAAACTGACGAATTTGGCCGTCCAAATTAAAAGGTTTGCGTTCGGGTTGGGTAGATGCACCACTTACTGCAAAATTTGCTCCGTATGTGAAGTTTGGCCCCAAAGATTGCATGTATGGGGTCAAATAGTCCATATTTAAACTTTCACCTTGAAATCAATATTGTCATAAATCAGTCAAAATGAACGAACAAAAGAAAAAGGAGATCAATAATCCAAAATGAAAGGAACATATATCTATGTACGTTTCATAAAGTAAACTCAACCATAGAATTTACAATTTTGTGGTAACTAATAGCGGGAGAATTTTGGGGTAGGATAAAAATAAAACTATTCCAAAGTATAATGGTATCTTATTTGTATTGTACAACTGTTAAACGATGAACCAATAAAATATACAAAGTGGGTATGAATTTTTTTTTTCTCTCCATTTTATCCTACCAAAAAGTTATCCTTAACTAGTTAGAAAAAAAAAAGGTCTCCCAAGGGCCAAGAGAATCACTAAGTGCCCGTTTAGAAAGTATATTCAAACCATAATTCTTAATTCTGATGTTTGAAGTTTAAATTTTTTATGAGAGAAAAATACTATAGTAGAATCAATAATTTAAGTTTGAATATATCAAATAAACGGGCCCTAAATAGTTTTTATCCACTAGTTGTTTGGGCTTTGTCTAGTGGCCATGTGACTTTCTTTCAAGAATTAGGTCCTCATGAAGAAAAACTAGATAATTTACTTTGAGAGTACATGAGTCTCGATATTTATTTCTTGTTCTTAATAAATACCTTGTTATTAGTGTAATTATTTCACTAAAAAGATGAATCAAAAGTAAAAGATAAAAATCATGACTCATACATTTTTAAAAGGTATTTGTCACTATCACCACCTCCTCAGGAAGATCAATACTAGCCCAACTTATGAATAAACGTATGCGCCTATAGAAGAAAAGGCACTGAAATAACTAAGAACAAGCAATTAATTCAAACCTAGCAGGGACTAGTCATATATATTAAGCTTAAGGTGAAGTCAAGGAAAACTCACAAAGGAAATCAATCATTAAGCGGCCGTCGCACAACCGACCGGTGGGGTGGTGGAAGAAGGCGCGGCCAGTGGGAGGTCCAAAGGTGAATCCAGATCCAAGAGAGAATCCTCCTGTGTCCGAATTGGAGTCCCCAAAGTTGAAGATCACTGGCTTTCTATTGCACTCACTAGTAGAATTAACTAAAAGAGGAAAGGACAGACCAATAAGTGACATTAATAGAAATGCATAGCCTAGTGGGAAACACATAATAGAGCTTCTCTCCTTAATACCGCCCATAGTGGATTCTATAACGTCCTGATTGAATCAATACAATACAACCCACTCTGTTTCTTTTCTTTACAAACATAACAAGATCCATTAATGCCAAATTAACAAAAAAGAAGCAGAACAGTTCCCTAGGAAACATGCATGTTGCAGTAATTAATGGGAGAATGTAGTTGTTGTATTGTTGTAACATGTGACTGACAAACCCACTTGTGGCAAACCCACTTGTGGCTTGTTGCCGAATGAGCCAAAATTTGGTTTGTAAGTCTCCTCTATCCCTCTGTTTTCCTGAACAGCCTCTTTTTTTTCACTGTTTATGAGCAACCCGTGATAAGCATATTGGTGTCGACAAATTAACAATAATGTCATGTGTGTAGAGATCGCTTTGCTTTGCTTTTGTTTATTCCAACCATATATCTTGATGTTTGGCCAGCATCTGCATGCATGTCATGGTGTGGAAATCAAGATCAACAATGATATATATATATATATATATCAAGTGGCAAAGAAATCTGTGAATACTGCGGATTCAGACAAAACTCCTTAAAAAAATGTCTGTTATCATGACATTCGCAGCGTATCAAGTTTGATCCTTTTGGCATATATTGAAATGAAGCCTTTCACGGTCTTTTCTTTGGTTTACAGTATTACATTCAAGCAGGGAAAAAAAAAAAAAAAAAAAAAAAAAACAGGTTACAAAACGAGATGCGGTGAGCGTGGATCGAACACGCGACCTTCAGATCTTCAGTCTGACGCTCTCCCAACTGAGCTATCCCCGCAATATATTGGAAGTCGAGGACTGGAAAATATAATTTATTCTTTAAAGAAAATAAATTAAGAAATCTATACGATCAATGAATTTGGATGATATGCTTAGTTAGTTTCGTGCAATTGTTCTCTCTTTTTTCTCTACTGGAAGGCTGCTGCCGGCTAAAACTGTGGGTAAAAGTACTTTCGCCATTATTGATATCTAATTTGATATCAAGCAAAATATGTAATGACTAGTGGCTCAGCAATAGCCATGCTTTTAAGAAAATAGAGCTATTCTATTAACACTATCCCTTCAATTATTTCTTAATTATTAGGCTATATAATGGATATCTGTCTCATAAAGAGCACCGGAATGTTATTGCAATGACACATAATAAGTGTTTTGACATGGGACAATCCGTGACTTATCCCATCCCACTGGTGCTACAAAGCATAGAAGAAAGAAAACAACAAGAACAAAAGAGAAGCTCCGTGAGCTTAAGAGTTAATCTAGAAGACTACAACTGAAACGACCATCCAAGAGAGACAGCTTCTCGGCTTTTGTAACAACATCTAAAGGGATAGGACTGAAGCTTCGAGATGGCCCGTAGAAATGAGGGAAGCTGTTGGAACCATCAACCACTTCATACACCAATCCATCACCAAGCTGCAAGAAATATTTATCTTACAATCAACTATATTCATGATTCATCATTACGATGTGGAGTTACATTACTAAATATGATATGGAAAGGCAAATGAGGCAACCAAATTAGTGGAAATATGTGATTTACCTTCTCGCTAATACAAAAAGTATTAATCCAACTGTTAGGATTTTTATTAGTTGGTAATTTATTGACAATTAGTTGTTAAAATTCAAAAACAGGTTTCAAGATAAATTTGGATTGCAGATTAAGATTCAGAATCGGATTTCAAATTGAAGATGTAGATTCTGTGGAGATATGAATTTTGTGGGCAGATTTTGTGTTTCTCAGTTTTTGATCTCAAGTGCAGATTTTATGTCCAGATTTCGAATTAAGATAAGATGCAAATATTCGGGTGGTTGCAGAATTTGAATTCGAGATAGAGTTGTGGATTTGTTGTTGTAGAATTCAAACCATGATCGTGATCTCAAGTTTGTTGCTGCAGATTCTAAAATTTGAATTTAAGTTGCTGATGATTTGAATTGAGCAGTTTTTGATAAATCAAGATAAGATTACAGTAGAAGATATGATCCTCGGATTTTAATTTAAAAAAGAGATGCAGGTATGCTTGGATTTGAATTTAAAAAGGAGATGCAAATTGTCTATCGTGGAGATCAAGTTAGTATTTGAAGTTCAGAATTCAAATCTGATTTGGAGATTTTGTTTTGAAGGAGAATCAAATTTGAATTTAGATGAAGATAATTTGATTTAAATTCAAATTTTAGAGCTATCTAATCTAGCGTGGAGATAATATGAGATTATTCTAGAGAGAATCATGGAGATAGAGTGAAGCATATCCAAGTTTGGATTTGAATGAGATTCTTGTGGAATCTTAGAAACTTTATTTAAAGGCTTCGTTTCAACTTATAAGCAGGACAGAGTTTTAATAGAATATTTTTAGAGAAAAAGTTTGTGAGTTTGAGAGCCTTGAAGTTGGTGTTGACGGTCATTTCGGGAGAAGAATTAAAAGCTTTTAGGAGGAAGCTCTCTGTTAAGGAGTTCGCCGTGAAGATTGAAAATAAGTGGTGCTCGCTGGACAAAGCCATTACTAGATTCAATTCAACAACGACATTATTGAAAATGGAGTTTTTGAGTGTACAAGTCCGATTAGTGTGTGTAACCTTTAAGACTTAGTAGATTATTCACTGTCTGGAAGTGGCTCCGTAAATGTAAGTAATTACCGAACCGTGATACCAATATATGATATTCTTTACTTTCCACTTCATTTTCCTGAATGTGCTCAATCCGAAAAAGACAATTAATCATTAGCGGTAAAACAGATCTAACACCAACCTTTCCTATAATCAACTATACTTCTGTTCAAATTTTATAAGCAGTTTTCAGCAGTTAGAGAAGAAGAAGCAAAAAAAAAAAAAAGCGACTTCTTAGGCTCAAAAGCTGTTTATGACAGTGTTTCAATAACTTGTCCGAAGTGCTTCTTAAGAAAGCCATAAAAGGTGCCTTCTATAAGAAACTCTTCTGAGAAGAGCTTAAAACCAAATAACACTTTTCTGTAATCTTCAATCCAGCATTTTTTACTTCTCTTTGGGGGTTTAAAATTCAAAGCAAAAGCTCTCCCTAGAATGAAATTAATACTCCATATGTTTCGTGTCGTATGATCCACTGCTTCTGAAGATCTGCCCAACCAAAGTTCATCTTTTTCCAGGCATTCATTTTACTTTAATGATACCCCTTCTTCTTCTTCTTTTTTTCTTTTTTCCTACGATGAACTTACGACAACAAAAGTTTTTCCTTGTGATTACAAAAAGAACATTCTTGAAAGAGTTTCAGCAATGGTAATACCTTTTTAGCGTCAATTTGGAGGAGGTAAAGCTCATGGTTGGTGTTTAGGAAAAAATTCTGTAATGTCGACCGCACCTGATAATAATAATTCAACAACTGATTACACCGAGTAAAGCAAAATTGGATCAAAAAAAAATTTGTGGAGAGAAAAAAAGAGAGAGAACCTGAGAGAGGGAGCTGAGATGAATAAAACCGGAAGACTTGTCAAGTTGTCCGCCGAAAGTAGAACCTGATTTCTGCAACTCTTCCCACTCTTGAGCCGTACTGATTCTGTACACAAACTCTTCTTCTTCCTCTCTCCCACCCGCAGCCATTTTTTCAGATTCAACGCCTTCCTTTCCTAATGGACTGGAACATCAGTCTCTCCATCATATTTCCAATCCAGTCCCTTGCTGATTTCCTCGGTTGGGAGTAAAAGAAGAAAGAAAAAAAATGCGTTTGATTGTTAATGGTATACTGTCGTTTGTTACTAAACGACATGTCGTTTATTTATTTGGAACCGCTGTAGCCTGCAGAGTTGCATATGGTCAATAGTTAAGCGGTTTACTATTGTCCAAAAAGAACGACACAATCCCTTATTTTTAAAATAATAAGGAAAAAAAAAAAAAGACTACTCTATAAAACTAGAGCTCGCAATACAAATTTGCCGACACGAACACGAAACGATTTTTTGAGAATGAATGTCTAAATCCTTTTAATCTTAATAAATACTCATTTAAAAATACATGAGTTATGACTTTTATCTTTTATTTTTTATTTATAACTTTTTTAGTTAAATAATTATACTAATAAAATAGTATTTATTAAGAATAAATTCTGTAATTTTTTCTAATTTTTTTAATATTTTGTTTTATATATTAATTAATTAATTAATTTTGATATTTATAAGTCGTTAGAAGTGTAGAATTCAACACCTTTCAAAATTGGGCTTTGCGGTCACTGAAAGGCCCAGCAGTACTGGCTTCGCGTTACATAAAGCCCAATTTTCTGTTACATAATTTTTATTCAGAAATAGTAAAAAATATGCTAATATAAAAAGATTAGGTGAATCTTTAGCTTAGATTATAAATTGTTGAGAGTTATAGTTTATAATTAGATAAGTTATTCATAAATTTATTAAGTTATAGTTTATTGTCAGACAAATTATTAATAAAAATTATGAATTATAAATAATAATTTATTAAATTATGGTTTATAATCAAATAAATTATGAATAAAACTAATAATTTAACGTATTTATTAACTTATGTGACCTATTAATTTTAATTCATCTCAAATTTTATTTTTCCTATTTTTATTTTTATTTTTTATTTTTCAATTTGGAACGCTCTCTGCGTTAACACCGAGAGGTCAGTGGCTCAGTAGCTGCTTGAGCTCTGTTGAGTAGCCATGGCTTCTTCCGTGGTCAAAGCAGGCACGCTCTGTCCCCTTCACTCCCAAGTCAAACAATTTCCTTCCATCAATTCCTCACTCATCCCCACAAAGCTCACCGGTTTTCACTTATTCCGCACCAATTCTGTCACTCTCAGACGTTCTTCGCGAAACGCTTCTCTTCTTCCTCTAATTAGAGCCCAAACCTCTCCTGGTCTTTATTTTCTTCATCTTTTATCATTATTCTTTTCATTCATCATATGGGTATCTGCTAATTTTTCATATAACGTTTTTTTAATGTAGATTATATTCCGGATTCCAAGTTTTACAAAGTGGAAGCAATTCTGAGGTGCAGACATTTTCAACTGTTTTAATTATGTTTCATTTTTCCCTTCTAGATATTTTTGCTTAAGCGTTTCTACGTGTGCAAACAATATATAACAATATATATACATGAACTTGTTGGGTTCGCTGTCTAACTCTGTTTTGGATTATGCATGTCTCTTGTGTTGTGTTCTGCCGCTGAATTTGAAGGCCATGGAGAATCCAAAACGTTTCTTCTGTAAGTGCCAAGTAACCCAACAAGTGTTAACTAGCCTTACATTTCTCTTCAGATGACTATGAGTAGCCTGTAAGGTCTTGTTCATTTTTTGCTGGGATGCGATTGGGGTTCTTGTTGGGTTTATCATAAGAAAATACTTTAGTAATTAGTTTGTGAGCTTAATTAGTGGCAGGATGTAATAAAATGAATAGAAGAGTAATTACATATGTCACTTGCGGTGTCTTTTTTTCTTGTGCTGAACATAATGTCACTTGTGGTTTGGTTCTTTTATGAGCAGTTAGACTTCTCAGTTGTAAATAAGACTGTTTAAAGCATTGATGAACTCGACACTCATCAATAATACGTAATACAGATTTTTCACCACAAACATTCTTTGTTGATTCTTTAGTTTTCTCTATCTTTCTGAATTCTTTGATTCTCAACACATGGCATTAATTTTCTCCTTGTTTTTGGCAATATTATAGGTTATGTAACTGCGTGTTTTGCTCATATGCAGTAGGTTCGATCACGGTTCTCCCAAAGTTGTCTCTATGGATCTTGATTTTTTTCCCCTTTTGAACTGTGATATAGAAGATGTTTAGTTGTTTACAAATGCCTACTTAACATGTTTAACCGTGCCTTTGTAAAATTAGCATCCTAATTTTATTCAACTCTATATCTTAGAACCTAACATAGGCTTATGTATACAGACTTCAGTATTGTCATATTTCTAAATCTCTTAGAGAGTGTGCATTGGTACTAATTACTGATATGTTTCATGGAAACAAGGCACTACTGAAAATGGGTATTCGCGGTGTAACTGTTTCTGATGTCCGTGGCTTTGGTGCGCAAGGCGGTTCAACAGAGAGGCAGGGTGGTATGTCTTTATCTTGGCATGGATCCGCTCTTCCCTGTTTTCTTTTTATTAGTGTTCTTGCCTTTTCATTTGTAGGTTCTGAGTTTTCTGAGGGGAATTTTGTTGCTAAAGTTAAAATGGAGATCGTCGTGAGCAAAGATCAGGTGAGAAGAGTTCTAATAATAATCTTAGCCATAGAACACAAATGTGATGGGCAATATCAATTATTCGGTACTCTGGCAAGGAAAAAAAAATGCTAATATTAAGTTATGAACGGTTTATTTTTTGGTGAAGTATCATAAATCAAATGCTGCACTTATTTTGTTATAGGTTGAAGCAGTAATAGACAAGATAATTGAGGAGGGAAGGACTGGAGAGATTGGTGATGGCAAGATATTCTGTAAGACTTCAAACTTTCTTTTCTTTTCTTCATTAATTCTTCAATCTAGGGAATCCAAATATTTCTGTATTTCGCCCTATTCAGATCGAACAGATTGTCATACATAGAATCTAAACGATTAGGTGATTTTGAACTTTATGTTAAACGTATAATAATTTTTCTCTGTCTCTGTAGTGGTGCCTGTCGCAGATGTAATCAGAGTTCGCACTGGTAAACTTCTTCACACTAGATAATCCCCAAGCTTTTCATTGATTATGAATTACCCTTAGAGTTTACCTTGATCGGTTATTTGCCTTGTGTCTGTCCAACCTTCACAGGTGAACGTGGGGAGAAGGCAGAGAGGATGACGGGAGGATGGTATGAGATGTCGGCTGCCACATGACCTATGTGTCATTTAATCATTCCTTCTTCTCAGATCCACCTTTCCTCTTTTAGACCTAAAAAGAAATCAATGCTTTGAAGCCTCCAACTGTTGTTGGATGAAGGAGAAAATAAAGTTTAGACACTAGTCTTGTAACTTCTCTTTTGTAGAATCCTGAAAACAATCCTTGAGCTGATATTGTCGATGAATTTTCTTTTCTGGCATCCAATCTTGAATACAAGTGTGGACTTCTCTCTCAAGTGACAAAAAGAAATAAAGACTTTCAGTAGGCTCCTTGTATCAGTTTCTGATCATTTGATTTAATTAAAATTACATCAAATTAAAAATTTATGCATAACAAACAGTCTCTAAAATAAATCTGATAGTTAAAAAATAAAAAATTATCAGTAATTTATTTTTTCTGGTCTTGCCAAAGAAATAATAATTGTGAGTGTTGCACAATTTGAAATAACCTTTATGTTATCAAGGTTGAAAGCCAGTAATGAAGAGCTGGTGTATAATATTGTATGATGATGCCAAAGCTGAATTGGGATACACACAAAACCGAATGTTAAAAAATTAATCCAATCCAATGGGTACGTTAAAAGTTACTACCGTAAAAGTTCCCATGTACATTTGAAATTTGTACGTTTGAAAAAAAAAAATGTTGTAAAAATAAATTAATAGGTTAATAATACGTAACATGACAGTGAAAAATTTGCACTTTGGCGCTGTTTAATTGCTGTATATCCGTTAGTGTGCGACTATTATAAATACTCAAAAAATATTCCAACGGCGTACCTATCGGCTGCCAATCTCTCTGTGAAGGTTGAAGGACAGCTCCTTTTTCTCTCTTAGACTCAAAGAGAGAAAGAGATCTCTTCTTCCCCAAACCAGGCAAGTGACTTTCTCTCTCTAAAATTCCATTTCTCTCTCGTCGAATTTTCCTCCATTGCTTTTCGTCTTCTGTAATTGTGCCCAACTCGATCTGAATTTAAGGCCCCAAAATCAAAACTTGTGTTTCAATTCTTAATTGCATTGGTGATCTCTCCGATCTGAGTTCATATCCATCTAATTGCTTTGAAATTGCTCGGATCTGCATCTAGATCTCAAATTTTTTGACTTTTAGTCGTCTCAGATCTCTACGTTACGTTTGGCGATTCAAATACATTATATGCTGATTATCTCGTTTCCTAATCCTTGATGTAGGATTCAACCGTTTGTTTCTTAATTCCTCAATTCCGATCTTCTTTCTTTTCTTTTGTTAATTGGAATGCATGTATCTGTTTGCGTTTTTCGATTGTGATTTCTTAATATGTGCTTGATTTTGATGATAATTGGTAATCTTTGTTATCTGTTTGTAAATTGTAAAGTGAGAACTACAGAAATTGCAAGGGTTTTTGTGTTGATGTATGAGATGTGTTTCACTTTCAGCTATCGTAGGTGAAAAATGGGGCTGTCTTTCACGAAGCTTTTCAGCCGGCTCTTTGCCAAGAAAGAGATGCGTATACTTATGGTGGGTCTTGATGCCGCTGGTAAGACTACCATTCTCTACAAGCTCAAGCTGGGCGAGATCGTAACCACCATTCCAACCATCGGTAAGCTCGCTATGAATCTAATGAATTTTTTTAATTAGATTTCTTTGGACGCCGATGATGTGTTGTGATCGATTTTAAATGATAGTGTTGGGCTTTGCCATACTAAGGGGATACTAGACATGATAAATGGTTGTGTAATTTTGTTGGTAATTACCTTGCGAAATGAAGGCGGAATTTTCTACTTCTTTTGTGTTTTTATATTGGTTTGGCTTACGACAAATTATTATTTAGAATTAACTTAGATCTTGCCGTGTTCTCACGTTGATCGTACCCTCTACTAATATATGTGCTATGGTTCTATCTTATTGATGCGTTAAGTTTATTTGTCATTTTTTTGTTACTACTACGTTTTATTTTGATTTATCCTTCCGATTATTTTCTGTTCTTTTGGCGGCAATCATAACTGATTCAGCATTTGGTTAGGATTCAATGTGGAGACCGTGGAATACAAGAACATTAGCTTTACGGTCTGGGATGTTGGTGGCCAGGACAAGGTATGCAGATGCAGTTCTTTATGGATGTTAAATCTTACTATTCGGTACTGGGATGTTTTGACTTCATCTTTGCTATGTTTTTTTATGAGTGTGAATAGAGCCCTCCTTTTCCTTTCGTTTTCCTTGTTAAAGCAGGTGTTTTGGCTATTATGTGGGTTTTCATTTCCTTCTTTTTTATTTATTTTTTATTATTATCAATGGAGGGGCTTTGCACTTATATTTGGAGTAGATTAATTTTTCTTTTCAAGCGAGATTTACAGTGAAATTGGGTTCTGTTGTATAAATGTTTTCAATCTATATTGTCTTTCCAGATCCGTCCTTTGTGGAGACATTACTTCCAGAACACACAGGGATTAATCTTTGTTGTTGACAGCAATGACCGAGACCGTGTTGTTGAAGCTAGGGATGAGTTGCACAGAATGTTGAATGAGGTACTATATGACTTTTGACTATCCTTTTTTGAATGATGAATGAGTAGGTCAAAACATGTTATTGCAGAAAGTTATGGCAAGGACTTTCTAATGTTATTTGTTATGTTGACAGGATGAGCTAAGGGATGCCGTGCTGCTGGTATTTGCAAACAAGCAAGATCTTCCTAATGCCATGAATGCTGCAGAGATAACCGATAAGCTCGGTCTCCACTCACTCCGTCAACGTCACTGGTAAAATTGATTGTTTTAAACTTTCGTCTCTTCCTCTATCTGTATCTGGATGACTAACCACACAAAGTACTTGTATTGTAGGTATATCCAGAGCACATGTGCCACCTCCGGTGAAGGGTTGTATGAGGGTCTTGACTGGCTTTCAAACAACATTGCCAACAAGGTGGCTTCTCATTCTCACGTCATCTTTACACTGTTTCTTTGTTCCTTGTTTTTGTTTGATATGAAATCTCACATTGCGTTTTCAGTTTCAGATTTTTTGTTGCTTCATCAGTTATTTTCTTCTGATTGTTCCCTTTAATGTATTTTTTCAGGCCTAGATGATTATTCGCATTTGTGTTGGAAAATGTGCCGGTTTGCAAGATGATGATATTGTTCCTGGTCTTCTGTAGTTGCGATCCTGTTAAAGTGCTTGCCTTACCGTGTTTCTGCTTTCTTTTGCGGACACTGACGTTCGTTACTCGATAGTTTCAGAATAATTCATAAATTTCTTTTGACTGTTTCTGTTAGATCAATAGAAAATTTCCTTGTTATTTCTTGAAATTAAATTGAGACCCGTTTTATATTATAATTACTCTATTTTTTTTCCCCCATACATTTTGAAGATATCGTAAAAGGATTACCGTCATTTTCTTTCTTATTACTACAAAATCCGAAAAAAGAGCAGTGATGATCCCATTCTTAACGGCGTCGTCACAACACATTGTTTGTGTATTCTTGAATACTCCAGTAATGTGTGTGTTTACTTTTTCTCAGAGCTCAATTTCAACAGATTTTAGATAAAATTGAGAGTCCAAATCCATTACCCTTAATAGGTCAGCTTCAAAGCTAGATAGCAAGAACAAAAGCAAGAGCATTTCAAAAAATTGCGCTATGATAGATAAGGAGAGTGTTTAAACAGTCACCGCATTCTTCAATCTATGTATATATACCTTTTGCTCAAGTAAACCAACAAAAAAATTGAACGAACTTGGGCATAACTTTCCAAAAATAGATATCCCATAACAGTAGTCACACCAGGCATTGACAGTCACAAAAAACAATCAGCTACATGCGAGATGGATGGTTTTGTGCTGTATAAAAACATATGGAAACAATAAGAATGCCGTAGCACATTGATTCCTCATCTTGTGGTCAACGTCAATACCAAATGAGAGTTGCATTAGAACAGAAATGATCCCCTGGAAGTATGAAAAATCCACAAGGAACTTACTATCCTCTCGAGTCTAAAAAATATTCCCCAATGGCTATCAGGAAAGAATAGAAGTGCCAATACTTTCGATCCTCAAAATCTCGATACTTTGAACTCGACTGGGTGTGCACCTATATTAGTTTTTCACACACCATCCGGCAAATTAGGTGCAATGTCTACTCCGAAATCCCTTGTACCATTTCAAACCAGATAAGTTTCATTCAACGAGGGAATGATTCATCTGCAATGTCAGGAAGTTCTAACGGGCCCGAAAAGGGCCATTTTCTCAGACAATATGTGAAGGCTATCTTGCTTGTTTGCCAATTCCATAAGCACCTTTATTCTTCTATAAGAAACATTACTTGGCTTCTGCCCCTTTTCTACCATCTGCAGGAAGCACCTTTCTGCTTCCATCAGTTTTCCCGCATCACAAAGCAAATCAAACAGCACATCAGAAACCAAGACATAGGACCCAAAGCCCTTCTCCACCATGTCATTCCACAGCTGCAGTGCCATCTCCACTTTTTCCTGCCTCCTAAACAACCTGATCAGGAACATACAAGACTGCGTATTCGGCAGGCACCCTGTCTCCATCATCCTTCCGTACAAATTCCAGGAACTTGTCAAGTCATTCGACCAGTAGAACACCCTAAAGAACAGGTTATACGTTGTAGCATTCGCATTCAAGCCCTTGCTCACCATCTCATCCATCAAACTATAGGCAACGCCCAACCTCTTTGCAATGCAGAAGTTCCTTATAGCTGCATTATACGCCGCAACATCAGGGTAACAACCATCCTCCTTCATCTCCTTCAAAACATCTCTAGCCTTATCAGGCTGACCAACTAACCCCAAACCCCCAATGATACTAGTATAGGTAATCACATCAGGCTGTATATCCTCATCCCGCATTTTCGCAACCACCTTAAACGCCTTCTCAATCTCTCTACCTTTACAATAAACATCCACCAAACAATTGTACGACACAACATCAGGCTTCACACCCATCTCCCTCATCTCCTCAAAGAACCCCTCGGCTTCCTCACATGACTTCCACCCAGATAATAATATGTTGAAAGTTTGCAAATTGGGCCTAAAGCTGTGCTTCAAACTGTGATACACATTCCTAGCATCTGCCATACTCTTCTCCTGACACAAAGTTCTCAACAAAGCATTAAAACAATTTGTATCAAATTCAGGCACTAGTTTCTTAAACTTCCGAAAAGACTCCACAGTTTGCCTAACAGAACAGACCTTAGCAATCCTAGCTAAAACAACCATTACAGTACGTGGGGTTATCAAATTCCTGTCTTTAAATTTCGTATCAACCAAAACATCCCAAATTTTCTCAAACATTCGGCTTCTCCCCAAGATATAAAGTATGGTGTCCAAGGAAAAGGGCGTGTGGTAAAACCCTTTTCTATTGCCTGTGTAATTGAAAAAGTCAAGAGTTTGCAAAGGGTTGGCATGGCTGAATCTTACCCTTTTGAGGACTTTATCGATTAAATCGTTGGAGAGGAAAACCCCACTTGATTTCAACGATTGCTTCATGTTCTTGGACGAGGTGGAGCTGCTGATGATGCGGAAAACGGTATCGACGGGGTCGTTTGTGGCTGGGTTTGTTTCGGAGCAGAAGAACAAGCGAGAGATGAATAAATTTGGGTTTTGCAAGGCGTACCTGAATGTTCGTGATTGGGTCGCCGTCATCATCTTTGTTTATGAAGATCGAATGCTCTTTGTGTTTTTACTAAGTTAAGGTTCAAATCCCAGAAAAGAGTTGAGTTGGTGTGGAGAAAAGCAAAGGGCTTTTAACTCTTTCTGTGAGATGGAAAAGGAGGGAGAAATAAAAAACAGAGTAAATTGCGTTGTTGCCCTTTAACTCTTTCTGTGTAACACCCCAAAATTTCATTCTACGCAAATTGCATCCTAAATGTCAAAATCAGTAGCTAAAAGTCCAATAACTGATGAATATTATAAAATTGATGGTTCACAAAGGCAGGCCCGTCACGGGCGATCGTAGGACACGCGAAGGGCCCAACGATCATAAGCTAGCGGGCCGAATCATGCGTGGACCGGGCCGAACAAATGCTGAATCCGAGCTTGGACCGAACTGGGCTTGGGCCGGGCCGCCAACTTCAAAGGCTAGGGCCGGGCCTGGGCTGTGGGCTGAGAAGCCGCGGCCCAATCCTAGCCCATCAAACATGCCGGACTGACACGGCCCGTAACAATACTGTACCAATCCGTGTCGAACCCAACACTGTTACGGGCTGGGCCGGACCGTCCATGGACGGCCCAACCCATTTGACACCTCTATGTACATGAGAATCTATCCAAATTGGTTTTGAAAACTTATGTCCGCCCTCTCTAAATTCACACGGTCTGAATCTATTTACTACAATAAAATCATAGATTCATCTTTATTTCCTCACAATTCTCACACTATTCAAACAACAGTTCTCTAATTTAGAATTCATTTGGTAAATATGTTTAAAACATGATGGCTTGAACTTTTGTAATTTAGAATAAAAAATTCAAAATATGTGATTTAAACTTTGATTCAAAAAATTGAAAATAAAGGGACTTAAACTCAGAATTCTTAAACTTTTTTGGTTCTGGAAACTCTCATTTATAAGATAGCTATAGACTATAAATTATAGATATATAGCATATTAAAATGGAAGTTTGAATTGGAAATCATCTTAAATATCAGATTTTCAAATTAGCTTGTTATAAATATTCTCTCTCTCGCATATCAACCACGTCGTTTGTATAGTACTAATTTGGCTATAGAGTACAATGATTTTTTTGTTTTGTTTTTTTTGAACTTGTGGACTGTAGAGTATAGTGAATTGAGATGCTCCTTTCCTTTTTCTTATTCTTAATAATAGTTTGGTATTAGCGAGGATTGAGGAACAGATAAGGTAACGAGATCTTGTCATTTCAGAAAAAGTTTATGTTTGCTTATTATATTTTCTTCTCGTGTTCTATTTAAGCTCAATATTTTTGTTAAAAACCGATAGTAGCGGGAATTTATTCCTCTTTCTTTTATAAACGTACGGTCTCTCCTTTCTTTTTACATGCTCAATTAACTTTGTTTTATTTCGTTTCAGATCATCTTTAATTAAAGACCAAACCTTTATTCCTTAGGTTTCCCAGCTTATACATGAATGAATATATTTCGGACGCGTTGACATCTATTTTTTTACTTTTCACACACCCTTTTTTAATATTATTAAATTACTCATTAATAAAATTACTTTTAAGTACAATAATATTTTTAAAAATACTCATTATACACCCCACCATTAAAAATTACTTCTATCTACGAATAAAGTGCTAAAAAAAATACTCATCACACAACCCAACTCTAAATAAATATAAATATATATATATATTCTATGCTGAAAACCATTTTGCCTTATTTCTCTAGAAGGATAAGAAATGAGTTTCAACGTACAGGCATGAATGCTGATAAAAATAAAAATAAAAAATAAAAACGTAAAGGTATTTTTTTCTAACGATTTGTATACTGCTCAATATATTAATGATTTATATACGGATTAATTTGTTATTTCAATTTCACAATTTCCTTTTTGTTTTTGGTAATGAAGTATTTCCTATAAATTATTATATCTGAAATCATATTAAAAATGTAATAAATAAAAGGCTGTTCATTTATACAAAAATTTTATTAGGGATGTAACAAATATATAGAAGGTGTGTGAAAAGTAATATGAGATGATTTAATTGTGAGGACTTTTTTAAAGTAATATGAGGTGATTTAATTATGAGGATTTTTTTGAAATTTTAAAAGAAATGTAACAAGTAGAATTAGAAATGATTTAAAAATGGGTGTAAAAAGTAGAAACAAGGTGTCAAATAGACGCACCCATATATATATATATATATATTTGTACCTCATTATTATCGTCTCCATTATCCTTTTTTCGCTTTTGTCTTCTTCATAGCTTTACCAGTGCAACTTCGAGGAATGGTTCATGTGTCTTTTGAAAGAGCTTGTACTACTGCAATCCCGGTGATCCCGGCGTTATTCTCGGAATTTTCTCTTTTCAAAGAAACGAAAAAAGTACAGAAAGACGGAGAGGGAGAAAAATAATATCAAGTAAATAAAAATAAATAATAAACAGATCAAGAACACAGAGGAGAGCAACATCGAATCAATTTGCAGTGTTTTAGTCAGAGTTTTTATTTGTCCTCCATTATTATTACTTTTTTTTATGCGTATCAGTAGTACTTTGGCACCAACCATAGGACACTAGCTACATAATTGGATAATCACCATTTTGGTTTGTATATTACGTCGTTTTCCCCACCAATCTTGGCATTAATTTATATTTGCTCATTCATTATAAGTGATTTTAAATACCACACATAAACTTTACTGAATTTGCATCCAATTAATCACCAAAAGAAAACAAGAATCTTATGCGGAGATGAGAAAAAGCACAAAGAGATGGTGAATAATCTACAAAAAGAGTAATTAATATATTAGCATTTCACCATAAGTCTGTGAAAAGATTACAGTTGCCTTTTTTTTTTCTTTCTTTCTTTCTTTTTTGCATGACAAAAACTCACGACCCTAATAATCACAAATACACAAGTATATCAACAGACGTAATTAACACTAGAAGCCTCCAATTAGGTTGGGACAGAGTTGATACCCAAGCAAATTAAGGCAATAAAAAGGATTATGATTGACCCGTGCATCAAAAGCAAAACTAACCCCAGAAAATGCTTAGTTATAATTAATTAATCCCCCCATTTCCTTAACACAAACACCAAAGCCATTTCCATCCCTCATAGGAGAAAAAAAAAGAAACCTAAACGTTCTTTTCAAGTACTCTTGATCACCTGCTTCTTCAATATCAGCTTTGTAGAGACTAGAGAGATCGGCTCGTTTAAGCCGCCGATGGAGCCGTGACGTACTTGACGGCTCCCGCCTCGGAGAGAGCGGCGAGGAACGGCTGCATATTCACCGGCTCGGCGTCGTTTTGTGTGGCTCCCACTCCCACTGATTTCTTGTAATCCAACGACTCGTCGTTGTAAATGTCCCACCATTTCTTCACCAGCATCTTTATGTCCTCTCTCTCCATGTTCTCTTCTTTCCCCGTATACCTCCATGGCTTTGATCCCTGATTTCATTATAAATTCAATAAATTAATTCCAATCCATGTATTTATTATTATAATGTATGCTGTAATATTTATAACCAAGAGTAATTAAATAATTAAAATTAGATTAAAAAAATTAATTAATTAATTAAATACTTACCGCTGCACAGTAATGGACCACTTTGACCTTCTCAAGCTCCACATTCTCCGGATGACGCCATAACATGGCCAGAACCAGATTATACACAAGTGGGATAGGCTTATACATATCTCTAAAGTACATATTCAAAAAGTCCTGTAAAACAATTCAAATTAAAAAATATTAATTAATAAAATCCCTCAAAAAAATCAAAACAAAATCAGATTAAATATTATTCTGCAAGTATAAATAAATAATTAGGTACCTGTTCAGCAAAAGGAGTGGGAGGGGTGATCTTGACGGTGTTGAGGAGGTCGTGATAGGTGGAGAGGCTGGGCTCAAACACCAACATGCCGGCGTTGAAGTAGAGGGCCGGTGGTGGGCCCGACTCGGTGGGCCACTGGACATTGTTAGGGCACTGCTGGCAGTATCCGATCTTGTACTGTGGAGTGTGACTCCATGTCTTCTCGCAGAAGCAGTCCATCACTGCGTAGAGATGCCCGTCTTCCAATTCAAATAGATGGTCTATGTTCTCATATACCTGAATATCTCCATCCAAGTATATCATTTTGCTGTACTCCCCGAACTGTAAAAACATTAAAAAAAAAAAAGTGATTATTTTTAAATTATGTATTACTTCCAAGGCATTTTTATATCATAATTAACAAAATGTCAATCTTGATTATTGAATATTCTATTTTTATTGCGATTAATTATTGATATCGTATGTATTATTAGTAAATATATAAAAAATTATAAACGAATAAGAATTATGTAATTAAAGCCAACAAATAGACAGGTTTAAAGGTGACTAAGATGATGAAAATATCGAATAAAAAGCAAGGGCATTTTCGCCAACTTGAATTTTTTTGTCGCTACCTAAAAAACAAATGCCGCGTGTGATAATGGGAGCATTGGAGTGATGATCAATCCACGTATAAATCATGAACCAATGCCACGTAAGCCAAACAAAAAAAACAAAAGGTACGTACGTACCTCCCAGATACGTAGCTTGGAGTAGTTGATGACGTAGTAGGCCATGGAGAACTGGGTCTGGCTCTCGGGCGGGTAAACGGGTTCGATCTCTCTGACTATGCATCCCTGCGACTCCAGGATCCGACGGTGCTCTTCGGGCACATCGGGAAGAACCGCAACGACCAGAGGATACGCCGTTTTGACCTTCCTTAATCCCTTCGCCAACCCAACCACGCCTTTCACGTAGTCACCGTTGCCCGCCAGGAACGTCACGTACGCTCGCCTCGGAAGACTCGCCGCTTTCGCATTAAACGACGCTGGTTTTACAGATGCCCGCACGAGTTCCGGAGCCATATTATGATATGATACGGAGATAGAGAGAGAGATAGAGAGAGAGAGAGAGAGAGGAGTTGAGTGGTTTTTTGTTTTTTCGTAGGTTGTTTTGTGCTGGTTTTCTTAATTGGAGGACAAATGAGAGGCGAGGTGCTTAAATAAGCGTGGGGTGAATGGAACTAAACAAAAATGGGGAGAAATAATATTGGGGCTAAAATATAAAATATCGATCATGATCTTTAATAAGATCTTTGAATCCACGCCCTACACGTGTCTCAAGCAGTAAAGCAACGGTGGATGGAATGGTTCCATGAAGGTTCTGGAGAAGGGCCTACGTTTAGTAGTTGGCATGGAAGACGCTAGAAGCCTAACGTAATATTATTTTTGCAAGTTGCGAACAATCTTGAATTTTAATTACACGTCTTCCCCAAAAATTATGGGACCTTCGTCGACCTTCTCTTATTAATTTATATTTATTCTTCACATGTATGTCGACATTGAAACGCAGAAATATCTATAATACGCCAAACATAATAATTTTTCCAAAGAAAAATATGTAATGTTTTTAAAATAAAGCATTCAAAGAAGCACTGGAGCCACTAGTTTTTGTAATTAGACATATATATATATATATATATATCTCAAGGTTTGGTGAGTGTTCTATAAGGATTAATGATACCATAAATAATTATATCCAACAGCCATTTTAAGATTCTCAATATCTTCGAACATTTAGTTCATTAATTTAAAAACATAGCTCATAATTTTAATTTATAAAATTTAAATTTCTTATACAAAAATAATATAATAAAATTTAAAACTAAAATTTTAAATCAAATATAATCTTTAAAACAAACTCACATTCTTTCTTTTAATATGTCCCTAGTCCGTACTACGAAAGATATTTTAGATACAGATGTATTCTTAAAGTCCATCAAAGATTTTTTTTATTATTTTTTATTTTTGATAAACTAGTGCCCGAAAAATTGAGAAGAGTACAAATTGATTGTCAGGTACTTGACTAAGGTGGCAATTCTTGTTAATAAATTATATTGTGTTAATTTATTTATTAATCGTATTAAAAAATTTTAATTTAAATATAATTTATTTATTAAACGTGTTAAAAATATTAATTTAAATATGATTTATTTATTAGTTTTATTAATCGTGTCAACTTATATAATTCGTTTAAATTAATATATTGAATAAATAATTAATATAATAATAACTTATTTAACACAGTCAAGACAAGTTTAACATGTTTATTGATTAATTTATTTTTTTCTTAAAACAAATAAATATATTTTACCTACACATATTAAAATTCACATTATTTGTATTTAATATGTTATATAAACTTTCCTATTATATAACATATTATTAGATTATAGATGATACATATAGTTAATCATGTCAATTCGTGTTAGGAGGTCAACTCTAACTCAACTCATTTATTAATTATGTCAACCTGATTATGAGCAAAATTTATTTATAATAAACTCAAACCTATTAACTTCGTACGAATTATAAATCGTGTCATCGTATCACTATCTAAATTACTAGCCCTACAATGCATGCATGGTATCTACTAGAGAAGATCCAAGCCGCTACTTCTTTAAAGCCCTGGACTCGAAAGTCTATCTTATATTATTAATACGTCAAAAGTTGACAAAGGGACTTGCAATGCTTTGTTTTTTTCTTTTCTTCTCTTTTTTTTTTTTTTTTTTTTTGTTCATCAAGTCATAAAAAAGATGAGTGCCTATATGCAAAATGATCTCTCATTTTGTGCCCGTGAACAAATTCAAAACTTCATCTTAGCAAAACTTCAAGAAGATGTATTTCATTTTTGCGATTTGTAGAAGGCGCGTTTATAATATTAGTGTGCGTTTAGTTGGTGAATTCGTATCATAGTTCAGATCATAATTCATAATTTATTATAATATTTTTTTTTATAAAAAATATACATAAATTAAAAATAATTTTAAATTATGATTATTGAGAATGGCTCGCCATAGTTCTGTTTTTGGAGAGAAAATATTGTATTTTATTTTGGTGATATGTAGATTGTAGAAGGCGCGTTTCGAGGAAGGAGCCAAAAAAGTAAATAACTAATAAATCATGTAGTGGAAAAGGAAATGTGGGGCCAAGGTGCCACGCATGTGATTTAAAGAAGCTCCACAGCATCAAATTTGTGGTTGGACTTTGCCTCGTCATTGACTCATGAGGATAGGATACTGACACTTGTCACACCTCAAGTGGGTCAAATATCGTGCGTATATGAACATTGTTTTATCGGTCTTGAACTTTCCTTATATCGCTACATGCTTCTCCAAATATCTACGTGCCTCATTTATTTATTTCTTTAGTTTAAAATCTACGTCCCTAATTTAATGAGATTGATTGTCAAAAAAAAAAAAAAATATATATATATATAAAATGAATTCTCAATGTAACAAAAAGAAAAAAAATCACTTTGACCAAAAAAGGAAGAAATAAATTCACGATAAACTGACGTGGATCGAATAAATTTTATTAATAGTAACAATTTCACATCTAATTTCCTATTGAGATATAGAATTTAAATTTTGCCCACTCTAAATTCAAAATAAAAAGGATATTGGAGGAAATTTGCTTAAATATCTATCCCCTAAATAGTTCTCTCTCTCTCTCTCTCTCTCTCTCTCTCTCTCTCTCTCTCTCTCTCTCCTTCTAGAAAACCTCTAGCAAGTGGTCTAAGCAATTAAGCATAGTTGTCTAGCAAGTTGTCTAAGAAAAGTGAATTTTTCTCTCTGTTACAGTAAACTAGACATTGAATATCTCAATATACAATTGTAATTCGTTTCGTTTCCTAAGATCTCTATCTAGTTGCGGTTTCGTATTTTTTTAGTGTATTTTATGCGTTTTTTTAATCATATCTATCTATGACTACGAAAAATCATATATGGTAGATTTTAGATGGACTAATATATATTAAAAAACAACATTGGATTTGTTATGTGCACACTAACTAAAAGAATACATGATAAAATCTTCTCATATTCAGTCGAAAGGATGATTTGACTGGTTTGTTTTACCGTATATGAATGTTTTGTTAAACTGATTTTGTATTTTCACCATATCTTTTTTTTTTTTGAAGTGTCATTTTCACCATATCTGCGATTATACTATTTGTTTTTATTGAATGAAATCACCATCTTTATTTCGAAAAGAAAAAGAAAAAAGTGAAAAAGTTTATAACTAGGGCATCATATTCTCCGTACGAAAACATATATAAAGTGTAGAATTAGGAAGCATAATTTCTTTTTTCTCCTTTAATTTGTTGGTTGGATAGAATCTAGCAAGCAAATACATGAAGGTGTAATTCGATAAAGTCACATAGAATTTACTAACAGCAGCTTCAACACATTTTTAGAGAGTTTATTCTATAGTTGGATCCTTTAGCAAGGGATTTTTTTTCTTTAAGTACAAAAGATTTAATTATTCAACTTTCTACGGGAGTAATAAGAGAAAATTGGAAACAAAATCCCCACAAGTTAATTAATTAGTACAACGTTAATATATATTTTGAAACATTCTTATTAGAAGAGAACTCATGCACAAATTAATGCTGCAAGCAAGAACGAAAACATGAATTCAACATACCAATGGCCCCTTTTAGGCAACCACTAGAATATATAAAATTATCAAAAAGACAACGACTCTTGAAAAAGAAAAAAAATATATATATATATATATATATATGGTCAAGTGGGATTGGAGAGGTCTTCGATAACGGGGGTTAAAGTTCAACTATATACCAATCAAGTTCACAAGATTATGGGTCCTGAAATTAGGATGAAAACAGATAGAATAATAATATTGAAAGGTATAGCGCGCACACTAAATAAAAATGAGTTTCACAATATAGAGTTCATAATAGAGTTTACTTTTTGTTAGCTGTTGTGTTTAATAACGGTAACGGCCAAGTCATTCTTCAAATAAATAGTCCAATAATTTTGTTGTTGTTGTTGTTTTTTTATTTTATTTTATATATTTTTCGAAAATTGCTTAATGCTTTGAATGCGACATCGTCACACGATGTGATTGCTCCTGTTATATGGGATCACGTGTGGGTTCACTTAGTTCGCACGCTGCCTTAACTTGTGAAAATGAAGTTTTGTTACTGAAATTATTTCGAACATGTATGCATATATATACATAAACATATATATTTATTATATATAGGAATCTTCATAGTGGATTAAGCTATTTTACTCTACACTTTTTTAACAGTTAAATCTGTACAAATTCATATTAAAAATTTCTTATTTCATATTTGATTGTTGAAAAATAAATCTAACTACAAAAATACTTGTCACAGGTGGAGCAAAATAACTTGCTCCACCGTAAAGACTACTTATATATACACATGATGAGATTATCAGCAAGCAGATGACGTTGTGTTTTCATTTTTTTTTTTTTTAATTTTATCTTAATTTTCCGATTTCTTTGTTATATTGACAGAAGGGTGTTGTGAATGTCCATTATCAACTTGCCCAACAACGTTAATCCCGATACTAGCCGATGCAGAAATTGGAAAAAAGAGAAAAATAGGTCAAGATTTGAGATGAATTAAAATTAATAGGTCAATAATTTACATAAGTTAATAAATAGGTAAAATTACTATTTACGTCTATAACTTATCTAGTTATGAACTATAACTTGACAAGTTATTGTTCATAATTCACGGTTTTTGTCCATAACTTGTCTGACTATGAACCATAACTTGATAAATTTGTCCATAACTTATCTAGTTATAAATCATAATTTGACAAGTTATGTCCTATTAATTTCTATAACTAAAAGTTAACCTATATACTTTTTTAAACTTTTCATATTGACATATTTTCTACTATTTTCGGCAGAAATTTTGGTAGCAATTTTCTCTTTTGTTGTGGTTGTGGTTTTGGGAAGTGATGGAGGCCCAACAGAACCGTTAATTCTAATTATATGGACCTAATATACATGTTCTTATATTGGACCTTTATATGTATCCGTGCATTTAGATCCAACCCAATTATCTGGTCTCTCTTCTCTTACCAATGAACAGTTTGAACAACCAACAGAAACAGAATAATTTCTACGCCAGAGGAGGAAGATTTTCCAAGTTCTAACTAACAAAAATCCGCAAATCAGATTTTGATTCGAAAATAAACTATATGATCGTTAATGTAAATTCCATTGTTTGTGTGTTTTTTTTATCCACAACATTTTCGTTGACCTTATTATGTTGCCTTACTTGTACGCAATACACGGTATCATTTTTTTTTTCCTGTAATATGATCAGCATGGCTTCATGGCTAATCTGGTGGGCGTTGTACCTTATATTAATTGATAAGGGAAGATCTGAAATTTCTTCCACGAGTTCAAGTGAAATTTGATATTCAATCTTGTTATAGAATTACAAGAATATCCCTTCAAATTGTAAACTATTTTGAAATTCCTCCCCTCTAAGTTCATAACAAATTGAATGTCATACAATTAATAATTAGACAAAATGTCTAGTTGATCTCGAAAAATATATTTTTTTTGACAGTTATTCCTAACCATATTTGAAGGTAATGCTTATGTTGGATTTGATTAAATCTCACATAAAGGTAGAACTTATAAGAGATTTAAAATATGAGAATCTATTTTTGTAAATTAACTTAGAAATTGCAAATTTGAACATCGTTCATTACCATTGAGTGGAGTGGAATCTAGCGATGATGGATTATTGTGGTGTGTCGATGGTTAATTTTTAAGTGTTGGGTGATCTTTTTTTGAAGGTTTTAAATGTAAATATATTCATGGATATTAGTCTTATACTTAATTTAAAGTGTTTAGAATTACATGCCCACATATGCTTACCTATAACTCATTTATAATATTGAAGTGACACACTCTTAGTTAAGGCGTATTATTCGATTGTAAAGTTTTTAGTATATTTTGGCGTCTCCTTCCCATACTTTTTACTTCAACATAAAAGGAAGGATTTTGATTCTTTTTTTTTTTTATATATATTTCAATGATGAGTGAGTATTTTAACTCACAAATCAAATACTTTTAAGTTTTAGTATTTGTAAGTTTTCAAACATTTTTATTAGTTTAATGTGTTTTTATTTTATTTTTTAGGTTGAAGTTAAAATAGAATAAAAGAAGTAAAAATTTGATTTTAGAACATAGTTTATTATTTGGGGCATAACTTTCTTATCTGAAGTCTAAATGAGGTAATCAAGGTGGCATTAGAAAGATAAGAGATAGAGCAACAACTTTCAAAAAGACATCAAAGACTAATTCGGCCATATAGAAGGTGAAAATTCTCTTCAAAGTCAGACACCTGTTGTAGCAGGAAATATCCGCTGCAGCAGATTTTCTGTCCGAGAGCAGGAAAACTACACACCCGCTGCACAAGAAATTCATCCGCCGCAGTGGATGAGCTTGTGCCACTAGGGTTTTTCATAAATCCTAAGCGGCGTTGCTGGTGGAAAATTATTCGCTGCAGTGCCTCCACGTGACTGTAATCATTTTAAGGCTTTTTTTGTAATGATTTTAAGGAGGTATAAATAGGAAATGCGCTGAGAATCAAAAGGGTTTTTTGGACACCTAAAAATCCAGAATCCTAAATTAAGACGAAAATACAAGGATTCAAGGGCTTGCTTGAAGATCCAAAGAAAAATTGAAGATTGCGGAGCTTGATTGGCGTCTAGTTCTTTATTCTCCCTCTCTCTTCCTCTATTTTAGGTTTGAGTTTATGTTATTCTCTGAGATTTGTGATTGATTATGAATTTGGTTTTTAGTTTGTTTATGCGTTTTGATTTGAGATTCTTGATGTCTTGTTCTTGCTAAACTCTTAGAGCTAGGGGCTTAATATAGTTTTAACGTTGCTATGCTTTGAATATTCTAAGTGCTTGTTAATGTGATTTTCACTTTAATTCATTTATGTTTCTCTATGTTAATTGCTATAATTTGTGCTTTAATGAGTTAGAGATATAGATGTGTGGATTTAAACTCGGGAGAATTACTTTCACATGTTGAGATTTAGGAAACACAACCTAGAGTTAATTGAGTTCGGGAGGCCAATTAATTCAGGTAGTCAATATTAGGTTTACTTAATGGATGCTTGATTCGATTAGGCTAATAGAGATATTGCTTACTTGGTTTTACATACTATTTTACTCGGTACTCGGGAGAGGGAGTAAAATTATTTTTGAAAACCTAAACTAATGAGAGTGAAATAAATTAACGAGCCTAGGAATTGGATATCAACATAGCTTAGTAGCTAGAGAGAAGAGAGATCAAAACCCCTAGCTACTTTATTATCATCAGAGTTCCATTCGATCTTCATTTCCAAATTGCACTTTTATTATTTAGTTATTTCTTTTAGTTATTAGTTTTATTTTTTTCCTTTGTTCGTTATTTATTCCGGTCATTTAAATAATCTTAGAGTCAATCAATTTCGATAATTAATGAAAATTAAACACATTTCTCATATAATTAACACTCTTATTTACACTTTATTACTTAAAGCGACCGGTGCACTTACGAGCATAAATTCACGCATCATTAGACAACAAAATTTTACAATAAAGTTATAGATGGACTGGTAGAAAAAGGCCATACGTGATTCTCTCTCTATCTCTCTTTTTCTCCCTGTCTCTGTCAGTCTTTATCTCTCTCTCTCTCTCTCACTCAGTTGTGGAGGCGGCTGTGCTTGGATTGTCTTCGGAATATATTCAGATGATCAGGTTGGAATAAGGTTGGTTATCACTTATCTAATTTGGTTGTCGGAGTTTACTTCATGAGCCTCAGCACTAGCGTGAATTTGCGAATATTAATGTTGGGATTCACCAAATATTGCCTTAAAGGTGATCCCCACGTGATAGGCAATTCTATTAGCTAGCTAGATACGTAATATATTACGTCATCTTAACTTTCGTCATCAAGTTAATTAATTCTTTACCTAATTTGTTACTTTCTTGTTCCTCTTTTGATTAATTGTGTATTCCAGCTGATGCCAAGAAGCACATACAAGCACTTGCAAATTAAACGAACCAATATTTGCAGCATACGTTTCGTTTACAATGTTTATGTGTTTTAAAATTAATCACTGTTGTGTGAGAAAATTCACATAAACACGTCAGATAACGAGCAGACCACACGTGGCCCCATGTCTGTCACGTCATTTAGTCTTCGACGCCCGAGCCTCATTGGTCTCTCCTGTATGACAGGAGAGCCGAATGTATAAGGAGACCGAGACCGTCGACCCTATACACAGTTGAGGTATGCGAGACCAGTCTGGGCAAAATGGCGTGATGAAGTTGGCCGTGAGAGAAGATACCCTCGGCAGAGGTCAGTATAGGCACAGACGGAAGACCGCAAGCAACTGGACCCGCGTCCCAAGGAAGACCCCTGAGAAGGTTGCGTCTGGATTTGCAGAAGGTCGGCTGCATAAGGAATGATTACAAGCCCCTAAAACCGCCAAGAACGAATCACTAGCTATTACAGAGATCTATAGAGCCGTAACGGGGGGACAAATTGGATGAGTGAACAATCCAAAAGGTAATTGCAGGCTACGGTATGCACCAAAGAGACCATAGGCCACTCGAGTGGGCGGGCCCCACGAAGAATACGGTCCAATTGTCCAAACTGCCTGCCATTGGACAGAAACTCATGCAACATTGACTATAACAAGGAGAGAGAGCCCCCGAGAGAGGGGAGGATGAATTCTCTGCTCGTGTATATGTAACTTGTAAGAACAAAGATAAGAAAAATAAAATACAATGGATGTAGCTCTTGATTTACAGGGTGAACCACTATAAAATTCTCGTGTGTTCTTACTTTTATAAGCATAATCTCATTTACTTCACACCCCAACAAAAACCCTACTACAAAATCCAATATATTCAGTGAAAACATAAGTTCCAAACCGGTAACCCAACGGACTACTGTGTTTGACATTTCATTAATACAAACAAAGCTTATTCACAACACGTATCCAAAAGTCAACCCCTTAAATATGTCTGCCTAAAAATCAAAGTTTTTTAAACATACATCGGGGAGTAAAGGGTCTACAGTTCACAAAGAAAACGTGCATATACAAAATAAAACGTCGTCTCCTCAAAGAGGAGAGACGATTTACTTAGCAAATTTCAAGGAATTTGCCAAGACGATGACCCTAAGGGGCAAAATAAAACGTCGTCTCCTCAAAGAGGAGAGACGATTTACTTAGCAAATTTTAAAGAATTTGCCAAGATGCTGACCCTAAGGGGCAAAATAAAACGTCGTCTCCTCAAAGAGGAGAGACGATTTACTTAGCAAATTTCAAGGAATTTGCCAAGACGATGACCCTAAGGGGTAAAATAAAACGTCATCTCCTCAAAGAGGAGAGACGATTTACTTAGCAAATTTCAAGGAATTTGCCAAGACGATGACCCTAAGGGGCAAAATAAAACGTTGTCTCCTCAAAGAGGAGAGACAATTTACTTAGCAAATTTCAAAGAATTTGCCAAGACGATGACCCTAAGGGGCAAAATAAAACGTCATCTCCTCAAAGAGAAAAGACGATTTACTTAGCAAATTTCAAGGAATTTGCCAAGACGATGACCCTAGGGGGTAAAATAAAACGTCATCTCCTCAAAGAGGAGAGATGATTTATTTAGCAAATTTTAAGGAATTTGCTAAAACAACGACCCTAAGGGGTAAAATGAGACATTGCCCCCTCCAAGGAGGAAAGACGATTCGCTTAGCAGAATTAGCAAAACTTTAAAAAAATGTATATATAAAGGAGATTAGATGCATATGACAAAAATATATATAGATAATATATGTATACATATACATGATCCATTGTCTGAATAAGTGAGACAATATTGCAAGAAAAGAAGTTATACTTCGACCTCCAGCATCTTAGGCCTCATCACCTCCACCACCTTGGCTGCCACCACCTTGGCTGTCACCGCCTTGGCTGCCCTCACCGCCATCATTTGCCGTTTCCCCAGCTCCGCTGCTGCCGCCGTCACCCCCGCCTTCGGCAGGAGAACCTTCGTCGTCCGAGAGGGGCTCATAGAGGAAGTCCAAGTCGAGGCCAGACAGATGCCTGTTAATCCTTGCCACAATTTGCTCGCCAACGGACAACATGTCAGTGGCGCGCATATCACGCAACTCCTCAGAGGCTTTGAAATCCTCGATAGCCTGAGCAGCGACGACCGCATTATTCTGAGCAAACTCGGCGGAAGCAACAAATTTCTTAACCCCTTCTGCCTTGCCTAGGTCATAACCCTCCTGTTTACCAAGGTTATATCCCTCATGTTGGAAGGCATTTTTGGAGTCGGCGGCCTATTTGCGGACGAGTTCATTCTCCTTCTTGGCACACTCCAGATCCACTTTTACTTCCTCAAGCTTCTGGGAGACGTGGGTAGGCTTCTTTGAAGTCTCCTCCCTACTGTCTGTCTCATTTTTTTAGGAGGACCTTCCAATGTCCCTCGACGCGGTCCATTCCCCTGCTTCTCTCTTCCACCTTGACCATTTCGATAAAGTTAAGAAGAAAGAAGACAAGGGACTGCCAAGTCAAAAAGAATCTGTTAATAAGGAAAAAAGGTAGACCAAAATGCATGACACATAAGGGGCGAAACATACATGGATCTGGAGAAAGATCTGTTGGCGCGTACAGCTGATCAAGGAAGCCTGAGTCGTGCCATCCCAGTCCTGCTAAAAGAAGGACTCATATAGAGCCTGGAAGACGATGGAAAAGTGCAGGGGCAGACTCAGTGCCGCTTCAATCTGAGCAGGGGCAACATCAGGAACAATAAACTGTGGGTCAAAAACCCTTTCCCCGAGAAGCAACAGGCGCTCTTGGGGCAGAGGGGCCTCGGGAGCGTCGGTAATATCGATCACCAGCGATGGCTCGGCCTCCACCGCCTACGTCTCAACCGGTCGAGGCCTCTTTTGCCTTGGCGTCGCCCGGGAAGCTGAGGGCTCGACTGTAGATGGAGGCCTCGGCAGGACTTTGGCCACAGTAGGGTCGCTCGACTGCTTGCTGGGTGTCGGCTTCTTGGAACGCCTCTTCTCGCCAAGCACGCGCAGTTGCAAGTTCTTCATATCTACATCGCAGCCAAAGTTAGAAATACGCACCAACGACAAATAAAAAAAATGCAACTAACCTCCGGCTATGAGGTTGAAGAAATCTTTAACCTCGGCGATGTTGTCAGGGGAAGGAAGGGAAAGCAACAAACCAGAATTCTCCAAGTTCTCACGTGTTAGCAAGGTACTGACGTGACGGAAGGACTCCGGGAAGTCGAAGGCTTTCTTCACCCTCGCGAGACGATTCCCAGAAAGCTGGGGACGGTCCTGGGGAATGACAGAGCAAAAAAGGTCAGCGGTATATAAAACAAGCGATAGCTGTAAACAGACAGTCGAAGAAAACTCACTCAGCGTCCCAAAAGATGTACTCACGCCTCGGCACTTAAAGGGTGGGTCAGCTGAGTGAACGTCGAACATGCCCTTCACCATAAAAAACATCGGCTTCCAGGCATGTGACGACGAGGGTACCCCAATATTAATTTTCCTAAAATGGGCTGGGATCGCCCGTGACCACCCAAAAAATATCAACCATCACACCTGGGAGTCTGACATAGTTTATATACAAAGAGAAACTCGTCCAAAGGCAGGTCTACATCAAACCTTTGGTTCCAAAAAATCCACATACTGGCGAATATGTACCAAAAGTTTGGGGCCAGTTGTGTGGGGGAGATGCCATGGAGGTCACACAGTGACTTAACAAATGGATGTATGAGGAGTGTCATCCCCACCGTGTGGCACGGGTGTATACTCCCATATAGCCCGGGGGCGGTTGGCTCGCCCTGAAGTGGGAATCCGGTAGGAGATACTCGAACCACCGGCCGTCCAGGCGCCCCTTCTTGAATGCACGAACGATGTCCCTCTTCCGCGTCTTCGGCATGACAAAGTCGGCAGTGAAGGATAGCCGATCCTTGTATGCCCTTATTGAGGCCATAGGAACACCTGTCAGTCGGCCGCTACTGCCGAACATGACACCTCCCACCAAGGAGCCGCTGTTGCTGGAAGAGTCAGCCTCGCCTTCGACCAGGCGATCGACGATGTCCTCATCGTCGCGTGGGTCAGGAACGTAGCGCTCGACCTCCATCAGAAGTGAATCACTGGCAGTAGAGTAAGAGGGAGACTCGGCGGTTGGCGTTGGATCCGGCCTCACGAGAGTCACGGAAGATGATCCCCCTTGACGTTTTATCCCTCTAGAAGCCATTACTGTAAAGGAAAAATCTAAGGTCAGTTCCTATTAGTTGATAAGGGAAGGAAAGATGGTTCGGCACTTAAAAATCAAGACGTCTTATCGGTTAAAATTGGGGTTAAAGCGACGACGGTTCAAACCTGGGCATGAACTGGACCGGAGACTGCTCAAGCAGAGCGACGATCATTCAAACTAACCCAGAATGCCAAACAGAAACCCAGAATCACTCAAAACTCCTATGGCCAGTCCAAGACTTGGCGGACACTACTAAATACAGGTTCAACCTCTCCTATCGTGCCATTCCCCATTATTCCCACCACTTAGAAAACGATCCACTGCATTCCAGACACGATAAATGAAGTGAGTCAAAAGGGAGTTCAAGAAGATGCTTACCAGGGAAATATGAGCAGGAGAGGTGCACGAGTTCTTGAGAAGGATGCTGCTGGTGGTTCGTGAAATGGCAAGAAGGAAACGGTCCTAGAAAAATTTTGACAGAGTTTCGGCTGCTTCAAAGTGTTTTTGAGTGACTCGGACATGAAGAGGCCCTTTATATTAACCTAAGGGCCTCGACCCCCAACCGTTCGATCAGATACGTTCGCATCTAACGATGAGGGTACAGGAGTTTGATCCAACAACTAGGAGAAGGGCGGGAGGCTAAGACGTCGCGATCCAGCGGCCCAGGTTCATCCATTCAAATGAGAGGCCACGTCAGCATGGCAATTGAACAGACGCAACGTTTGCGCTTCTCGAGGGGTCTCAAAGCGCCAGGACCATCATTGCGAAAAAGGTTCGGAGTTAGGCTCCCACGCCCGAGGTAAATGAGAGGAGAACCAGAGCAAACCCCAGACCTAGCTCGAGGCAGTCCGAAGAAAAGCCTCGACCTGGGAGGCAATTGTTGTGTGGGAAAATTCACATAAACATGTCAGACAACAAGCAAGCCACACGTGACCCCATGTCTGCCACGTCGTTTAGCCCATGTGTTCTTACTTTTATAAGTCTTGTTGACGAGATTTCAACGTTAACAATTACCTAAACACGTTTTTTCCTTGTTCTTCTGTTTTATATATAAGATTTGTAGCACGTAACACAGTAAAGGTTTAAATTTCGCCTTGCTTTCTTTCTCTGTTTAAATCGTGTTAAATATTGTTGGTTACTGTAGGGGAGAATAAAAGGGTATATGTGAAGAAAAATAAAAAATAAAAAACCCCCACCTTTATGATTAAGAACAAATTCTCTGCAAGTAGTACTACTCCGTGCTTCCAATACAATAATAATAATAATAATTAAGGAAAGAACTTCCTTTAGTTTTTCAAAATAAATTTTGTGGGTGATTATTCTCAGCATTTTTTAAATCTTTTTCCAAAGAATTTAGTCAAATCTATCCCTTTGTTTAATTCGAGCGTGTGTTTGTGTTATTTGATTATAATAATTACCATGCTAACTCAGACATATATGCACGACTTAAATAATCTTGGTCATTGCCTTCAGTGTACATACATGTTAATTTGTATACCCATATTTGATCAACGTTACTCTTGACGATTTCAAACTGAAAATTAAATCTTCCGATTGTGGTACTTTGAAATTTATATTCAAAGCAAAGAAGCATGTTAAGTTGTCGAGTACTTAAGTCCAATCTTTTGTGATATATCGTTTACTAATGAAGATGAAGAATGTCGTACGTCAAAGTCAAAACCAATCAAATCCATGAAAAAGAAGAAGACCAATTCCACTGCTCTAGTGGTTGGACAATTTGCTGAAAGTGCATGCATGTAAATGACATT